>NC_092041.1:40919148-40946333 GCF_003086295.3 Arachis hypogaea | reverse complement strand
GAGATAGAGATTGTGAAAAGTTAAGAGAGAAAGACAAAAAGAGAGTAAGAAAAGAAAGACGAGAAGGAGAGAGAAGGAAGAGAAGAAGAGGAGGAGAGAGAGAAAATGGGGAGAGAGAGAGAGAAAGAAGAAAAAGAAAGAGAGAGGAGCAAGAGTAAGAAAAGAAATACGAGAAGAGAGAAAAGTAAGAGAAGAAGAGATGAGAGGGAGAAAATGGGGAGAGAGAAAGAAGAAAAGGAAAGAGAAAGGAATGAGACAGAGAGAAAGAGAGAAAAGAGAAAAAAGAGAGAGAGAAAGAGAGGGGAGGAAAAGGAGAGAGAGAGAGAGAGAGAGGAAGAGTATCAAGTCTCCACCTGGAGCACGTGGTGGCTAGCCACTGCTTTCACCCAGGGAAACCCGTATCTCAGATAGTGGAAGTGCATCATTCACATTTCATTCAATAAGCATATACGCAATTAGAGAGTAGTACTAGGATGGGTGACCTCCTGGAAGTCCTCGTGTTGCACCTCTTTTTTTTTTTTACGTCGTGCGACCCTCATTCTTTAAATGACACTATCCCGAGTAGGACATCTAAGGGCGAGCCGCAATGACCTCATCCTCGGTAGGCACCTACGGTACCCACAAGGCTTCGCGGATAGTGTTACCCTCTCTCGCACCGTATGGTTAAGAAAATGTGTGTGAGGACTATAATAGGTGTGAAAATACCAGCACTAATGCACCGGATCCCATCAGAACTCCGTAGTTAAGCATGCTTGGGCGAGAGTAGTACTAGGATGGGTGACCTCTTGGGAAGTCCTCGTGTTGTACCTCTTTTTTTTTTTCCGTCGTGCCGACCCTCATTCTTTAAATGACGCTATCCCGAGTAGGACACCTAAGGGCGAGCCGCAATGGCCTCATCCTCGGCAGGCACCTACGGTACCCGCAAGGTTTCGCGGATAGTGTTACGCTCTCTCGCGCCGTATGGTTAAGAAAATTGTGTGTGCAGACTCTAATAGGTGCGATCATACCAACACTAATGCACCGGATCCCATCAAAACTCTGCAGTTAAGCGTGCTTGGGTAAGAGTAGTACTAAGATGGGTGACCTCCTGGGAAGTCCTCGTGTTGCACCTCGTTTTTTTTTTACGTCGTGATGACCCTCATTCTTTAAATGACGCTATCCCGAGTAGGACACCTAAGGGCGAGCCGCAATGGCTTCATCCTCGGCAGGCACCTACGGTACCCGCAAGGCTTCGCGGATAGTGTTACGCTTTCTCGCGCCGTATGGTTAAGAAAATTGTGTGTGCGAACTATAATAGGTGTGAAAATACCAGCACTAATGCACCGGATCCCATAAGAACTCCGCAGTTAAGCGTGCTTGGACGAGAGTAGTACTAGGATGGGTGATCTCCTTGGAAGTCCTCGTGTTGCACCTCTTTTTTTTTTTTTACGTCGTGCCGACCCTCATTCTTTAAATGACGCTATCCCGAGTAGGACACCTAAATGCGAGCCGCAATGGCCTCATCCTCGGCAGGCACCTACGGTACCCGCAAGGCTTCGCGGATAGTGTTACGCTCTCTCGCGCCGTATGGTTAAGAAAATTGTGTGTGCGAACTATAATAGGTGCGATCATACCAGCACTAATGCACCGGATCCCATCAGAACTCCGTAGTTAAGCGTGCTTGGGCGAGAGAAGTACTAGGATGGGTGACCTCCTTGGAAGTCCTCGTGTTGCACCTCTTTTTTTTTTTTTTACGTCGTGCCGACCCTCATTCTTTAAATGACGCTATCCCGAGTAGAACACCTAAGGGCGAGCCGCAATGGCCTCATCCTCGGCAGGCACCTACGGTACCTGCAAGGCTTCGCGGATAGTGTTACGCTCTCTCGCGCTGTACGGTTAAGAAAATTGTGTGTGCAAACTATAATAGGTGCGATCGTACCAGCACTAATGCTCCGGATCCCATCAGAAATCCACAGTTAAGCGTGCTTTGGCAGGAGTAGTACTAGGATGGGTGACCTCCTGGGAAGTCCTCGTGTTGCACCTCTTTTTTTTTTTTTACGTCGTGCCGACCCTCATTCTTTAAATGAAGCTATCCCGAGTAGAACACCTAAAGGCAAGCCGCAATGGCCTCATCCTCGGCAGGCACCTACGGTACCTGCAAGGCTTTGTGGATAGTGTTATGCTCTCTCGCGCCGTATGGTTAAGAAAATTGTGTGTGTGAACTCTAATAGGTGCGATCGTACCGGCACTAATGCACCGGATCCCATCAGAACTCCGCAGTTAAGCGTGCTTGGGCGAGAGTGGTACTAGGATGGGTGACCTCCTGGGAAGTCCTCGTGTTGCACCTCTTTTTTTTTTTTTACGTCATGACGAACCTCATTCTTTAAATGACGCTATCCCGAGTAGGACACCTAAAGGCGAGCCGCAATGGCCTCATCCTCGGCAGGCACCTACGGTACCCGCAGGGCTTCGCTGATAGTGTTACGCTCTCTAGCGCCGTATGGTTAAGAAAATTGTGTGTGCGGACTATAATAGGTGCGATCATACCAGCACTATTACACCGGATCCTATCAGAACTCCGCAGTTAAGCGTGCTTGGGCGAGAGTATTTCTAGGATGGGTGACCTCCTGGGAAGTCCTCGTGTTGCACCTCTTTTTTTTTTTTTTACGTCGTGCCGACCCTCATTCTTTAAATGAAGCTATCCCGAGTAGGGCACCTAAGGGCGAGCCGCAATGGCCTCATCCTCGGCAGGCACCTACGGTACCGGCAAGGCTTCGCGGATAGTGTTACGCTCTCTCGCGCCGTATGGTTAAGAAAATTGTGTGTGCGAACTATAATAGGTGCGATAATACCAGCACTAATGCACCGGATCCCAAGTCCTCGTGTGGCACCTCTTTTTTTTTTACGTCGTGCCAACCCTCATTCTTTAAATGACGTTATCCCGAGTATAACACCTAAGGGCGAGCCGCAATGGCCTCATCCTCGGTAGGCATTTACGGTACCTGCAAGGTTTCGCGGATAGTGTTACGCTCTCTCGCGCTGTATGGTTAAGAAAATTGTGTGTGCGAAATATAATAGGTGCGATCGTACCAGCACTAATGCACCGGATCCCATCAGAACTCCACAGTTAAGCGTGCTTGGGCAAGAGTAGTACTAGGATGGGTGACCTTCTGGGAAGTCCTCGTGTTGCACCTCTTTTTTTTTTTTTTACGTCGTGCCGACCCTCATTCTTTAAATGAAGCTATCCCGAGTAGAACACCTAAGGGCGAGCCGCAATGTCCTCATCCTCGGCAGGCACCTACGGTACCTGCAAGGCTTTGTGGATAGTGTTACGCTCTCTCGCGCCGTATGGTTAAGAAAATTGTGTGTGCGAACTATAATAGGTGCGATCGTACCCGCACTAATGCACCGGATCCCATCAGAACTCCACAACTAAGCGTGCTTAGGCAAGAGTAGTACTAGGATGGGAGACCTCCTGGGAAGTCCTCGTGTTGCACCTCTTTTTTTTTTTACGTCATGACGACCCTCATTCTTTAAATGACGCTATCCCGAGTAGGACACCTAAGGGCGAGCCGCAATGGCCTCATCCTCGGCAGGCACTTACGGTAACCGCAAGGCTTCGCGAATAGTGTTATGCTCTCTCGCACCGTATGGTTAAGAAAATTGTGTGTGCGGACTATAATAGGTGCTAAAATACCAGCACTAATGCACCGGATCCCATTAGAACACCGCAGTTAAGCGTGCTTGGGCGAGAGTAGTACTAGGATGGGTGACCTCCTAGGAAGTCGTCGTGTTGCACCTTTTTTCTTTTTTACGTCGTGCCGACCCTCATACTATAAATGACGCTATCCCGAGTAGGACACCTAAGGGCGAGCCGCAATGGCCTAATCCTCGGCAGGCACCTACGGTACCCGCAAGGTTTCGCGGATAGTGTTACGCTCTCTCGCGCCGTACGGTTAAGAAAATTGTGTGTGCGAACTATAATAGGTGCAATTGTACCAGCACTAATGCACCGGATCCCATCAGAACTCCACAATTAAGCGTGCTTGGGCGAGAGTAGTACTAGGATGGGTGACCTCCTGGGAAGTCCTCGTGTTGCACCTCTTTTTTTTTTTTACGTCGTGCCGACCCTCATTCTTTAAATGAAGCTATCCCGAGTAGAGCACCTAAGGGCGAGCCGCAATGGCCTCATCCTCGGCAGGCACCTACGGTACCTGCAATTCTTTGTGGATAGTGTTACGCTCTCTCGCGTCGTATGGTTAAGAAAATTGTGTGTGTGAACTCTAATAGGTGCGATCGTACCAGCACTAATGCACCGGATCCCATCAGAACTCCGCAGTTAAGCGTGCTTGGGCGAGAGTGGTACTAGGATGGGTGACCTCCTGGGATGTCCTCTTGTTGCACCTCTTTTTTTTTTTTTTTACGTCGTGCCGACTTTCATTCTTTAAATGAAGCTATCCCGAGTAGAACACCTAAGGGCGAGTCGCAATGGCCTCATCCTCGGCAGGCACCTACGGTACCTGCAATTCTTTGTGGATAGTGTTACGCTCTCTCGCGTCGTATGGTTAAGAAAATTATGTGTGCGAACTATAATAGGTGCGATCGTACCAGCACTAATGCACCGTATCCCATCAGAACTCCACAATTAAGCGTGCTTGGGCAAGAGTAGTACTAGGTTGGGTGACCTCCTGGGAAGTCCTCGTGTTGCACCTCTTTTTTTTTTTTTTTTACGTCATGACGACCCTCATTCTTTACATGAAGCTATCCCGAGTAGAACATCTAAGGCGAGCCGCAATGGCCTCATCCTCGGCAGGCACCTATGGTACCTGCAAGGCTTCGCGGATAGTGTTACGCTCTCTCGCGCCGTATGTTATGAAAATTGTGTGTGCGAACTATAATAGTTGCGATCGTACCAGCACTAATGCACCGGATCCCATCGGAACTCCACAATTAAGTGTGCTTGGGCAAGAGTAGCACTATGATGGGTGACCTCCTGGGAAGTACTCGTGTTGCACCTCTTTTTTTTTTTTACATCGTGCCGACCCTCATTCTTTAAATGAAGCTATCCCGAGTAGAACACCTAAGGGCGAGCCGCAATGGCCTCATCCTCGGCAGGCACCTACGATACCTGCAAGGCTTTGTGGATAGTGTTACGCTCTCTCGCGCCGTATGGTTAAGAAAATTGTGTGTGCGAACTATAATAGGTGCGATCGTAACAGCACTAATGCACCGGATCCCATCAGAACTCCACAATTAAGCGTGCTTGGGCAAGAGTAGTACTAGGATGGGTGACCTCTGGGAAGTCCTCGTGTCGCACCTCTTTTTTTTTTTTTTTTACGTCATGACGACCCTCATTCTTTAAATGACGCTATCCCGAAGAGGACACCTAAGGGCGAGCCGCAATGGCCTCATCCTCGGCAGGCACCTACGGTAACCGCAAGGCTTCGCGGATAGTGTTACGCTCTCTCGCACCGTATGGTTAAGAAAATTGTGTGTGCGGACTATAATAGGTGCGAAAATACCAGCACTAATGCACCGGATCCCATCAGAACTCCGCAGTTAAGCGTGCTTGGGCGAGAGTAATACTAGGATGGGTGACCTCCTGGGAAGTCCTCGTGTTGCACCTTTTTTTTTTTTACGTCGTGCCGACCCTCATCATTTAAATGACGCTATGCCGAGTAGGACACCTAAGGGCGAGCCGCAATGGCCTCATCCTCGGCAGGCACCTACGGTACACGCAAGGTTTCGCGGATAGTGTTACGCTCTCTCGCGCCGTACGGTTAAGAAAATTGTGTGTGCGAACTATAATCGGTGCGATTGTACCAACACTAATGCACCGGATCCCATCAGAACTCAGCAGTTAAGCTTGCTTGGGCGAGAGTAGTACTAGGATGGGTGACATCCTGGGAAGTCCTCGTGTTGCACCTCTTTTTTTTTTTTTTTACGTCGTGCCGACCCTCATTCTTTAAATGAAGCTATCCCGAGTAGAACACCTAAGGGCAAGCCGCAATGGCCTCATCCTCGGCAGGCACCTATGGTACCTGCAAGGCTTTGTGGATAGTGTTACGCTCTCTCGCGCCGTATGGTTAAGAAAATTGTGTGTGCGAGCTATAATAGGTGCGATCGTACCAGCACTAATGCACCGGATCCCATCAGAACTCCACAATTAAGCGTGCTTGGGAAAGAGTAGTACTAGGATGGGAGACCTCCTGGGAAGTCCTCGTGTTGCACCTCTTTTTTTTTTTTACGTCATGACGACCCTCATTCTTTAAATGACGCTATCCCGAGTAGGACACCTAAGGCGAGCCTCAATGGCCTCATCCTCGCAGGCACCTACGGTAACCGCAAGGCTTCGCGGATAGTGTTACGCTCTCTCGCACCTTATGGTTAAGAAAATTATGTGTGCGGACTATAATAGGTGCGAAAATACCAGCACTAATGCACCGGATCCCATTAGAACTCCGCAGTTAAGCGTGCTTGGGCGAGAGTAGTACTAGGATGGGTGACCTCCTGGGAAGTCCTCGTGTTGCACCTTTTTTTTTTTTACGTCGTGCCGACCCTCATCCTTTAAATGACGCTATCCCGAGTAGGACACCTAAGTGCGAGCCACAATAGCCTCATCCTCGGCAGGCACCTACGGTACACGCAAGGTTTCGCAGATAGTGTTACGCTCTCTCGCGCCGTATGGGTAAGAAAATTGTGTGTGCGAACTATAATTGGTGCGATTGTACCAGCACTAATGCACCGGATCCCATCAGAACTCCGCAGTTAAGCTTGCTTGGGCGAGAGTAGTACTAGGATGGGTGACCTCCTGGGAAGTCCTCGTGTTGCACCTCTTTTTTTTTTTTTTACGTCGTGCCGACCCTCATTCTTTAAATGAAGCTATCCCGAGTAGGACACCTAAGGGCGAGCCGCAATGGCTTCATCCTCGGCAGGCACCTACGGTACCTGCAAGGCTTTGTGGATAGTGTTACGCTCTCTCGCGCTGTATGGTTAAGAAAATTGTGTGTGCGAACTATAATAGGTGCGATCGTACCAGCACTAATGCACCGGATCCCATCAGAACTCCACAATTAAGCATGCTTGGGCAAGAGTAGTACTAGGATGGGTGACCTCCTGGGAAGTCCACGTGTTGCACCTCTTTTTTTTTTTTTACGTCATCACGACCCTCATTCTTTAAATGACGCTATCCCGAGTAGGACACCTAAGGGCGAGCCGCAATGGCCTCATCCTCGGCAGGCACCTACGGTAACCGCAAGGCTTCACGGATAGTGTTACGCTCTCTCGCACCGTATGGTTAAGAAAATTGTGTGTTCGGACTATAATAGGTGCGAAAATACCAGCACTAATGCACCGGATCCCATCAGAACTCCGCAGTTAAGCGTTCTTGGGCGAGAGTAGTACTAGGATGGGTCACATCCTGGGAAGTCCTCGTGTTGCACCTTTTCTCTTTTTTACGTCGTGCCGACCCTCATACTTTAAATGACGCTATCCCGAGTAGGACACCTAAGGGTGAGCCGCAATGGCCTCATCCTCGGCAGGCACCTACGGTACCCGCAAGGTTTCGCGGATAGTGTTACGCTCTCTCGCGCCGTACGGTTAAGAAAATTTTGTGTGCAAACTATAATAGGCGCAATTGTACCAGCACTAATGCACCGGATCCCATCAGAACTCCGCAGTTAAGCGTGCTTGGGCGAGAGTAGTACTAGGATGGGTGGGAAGTCCTCGTGTTGCACCTCTTTTTTTTTTTTTTTTTTACGTCGTGCCGACCCTCATTCTTTAGATGAAGCTATCCCGAGTAGAACACCTAAGGGCGAGCCGCAATGGCCTCATCCTCGGCAGGCACTTACGGTACCTGCAAGGCTTTGTGGATAGTGTTACGCTCTCTCGCGCCGTATGGTTAAGAAAATTGTGCGTGCGAACTATAATAGGTGCGATCGTACCAGCACTAATGCACCGGATCCCATCAGAACTCCACAATTAAGCGTGCTTGGGCAAGATTAGTACTAGGATGGGTGACCTCCTGGGAAGTCCTCGTGTTGCACCTCTTTTTTTTTTTTTACGTCATGACGATCCTCATTCTTTAAATGAAGCTATCCCGAGTAGAACATCTAAGGGCAAGCCGCAATGGCCTCATCCTCGGCAGACACCTCCGGTACCTGCAAGGCTTCGCGGATAGTGTTACGCTCTCTCGCGCCGTATGGTTATGAAAATTGTGTGTGCGAACTATAATAGGTGCGATCATACCAGCACTAATGCACCTGATCCCATCAGAACTCCACTATTAAGTGTGCCTGGGCAAGAGTAGTACTATGATGTGTGACCTCCTGGGAAGTACTCGTGTTGCACCTCTTTTTTTTTTTTACGTCGTGCCGACCCTCATTCTTTAAATGAAGCTGTCCCGAGTAGAACACCTAAAGGCAAGCCGCAGTGGCCTCATCCTCGGCAGGCACCTACGGTACCTGCAAGGCTTTGTGGATAGTGTTACGCTCTCTCGCGCCGTATGGTTAAGAAAATTGTGTGTGCGAACTATAATAGGTGCGATCGTACCAGCACTAATGCACCGGATCCCATCAGAACTCCACAATTAAGCGTGCTTGGGCAAGAGTAGTACTAGGATGGGTGACCTCCTGGGAAGTCCTCGTCTTGCACCAATTTTTTTTTTTACGTCATGACGAACCTCATTCTTTAAATGACGCTATCCCGAGTAGGACACCTAAAGGTGAGCCGCAATGGCCTCATCCTCGGCAGGCACCTACGGTAACCGCAAGGCTTCGCGGATAGTGTTACGCTCTCTCGCACCGTATGGTTAAGAAAATTGTGTGTGCGGACTATAATAGGTGTGAAAATACCAGCACTAATGCACCGGATCCCATCAGAACTCCGCAGTGAAGCGTGCTTGGGCGAGAGTAGTACTAGGATGGGTGACCTCCTAGGAAGTCCTCGTGTTGCACCTTTTTTCTTTTTTACGTCGTGCCGACCCTCATGCTTTAAATGACGCTATCCCGAGGAGGACACCTAAGGGCGAGCCGCAATGGCTTCATCCTCGGCAGGCACCTACGGCACCCGCAAGGTTTCGCGGATAGTGTTACGCTCTCTCGCGCCATACGGTTAAGAAAATTGTGTGTGCGAACTATAATAGGTGCAATTGTACCAGCACTAATGCACCGGATCCCATCAAAACTCCGCAGTTAAGCGTGCTTGGGTGAGAGTAGTACTAGGATGGGTGACCTCCTGGGAAGTCCTCGTGTTGCACCTCTTTTTTTTTTTTTTTTACGTCGTGCCGACACTCATTCTTTAAATGAAGCTATCCCTAGTAGAACACCTAAGGGCGAGCCGCAATGGCCTCATCCTCGGCAGGCATCTACGGTACCTGCAAGGCTTTGTGGATTGTGTTACGCTCTCTCGAGCCGTATGGTTAAGAAATCTGTGTGTGCGAACTATAATAGGTGCGATCGTACCAGCACTAATGCACCGGATCCCATCAGAACTCCACAATTAAGCGTGCTTGGGCAAGAGTAGTACTAGGAGGGGTGACCTCCTGGGAAGTCCTCGTGTTGCACCTCTTTTTTTTTTTTACGTCATGACGACCCTCATTCTTTAAATGAAGCTATCCCGAGTAGAACATCTAAGGGCGAGCCGCAATGGCCTCATCCTCGGCAGGCACCTATGGTACCTGCAAGGCTTCGCGGATAGTGTTACGCTCTCTCGCGCCGTATGTTATGAAAATTGTGTGTGCGAACTATAATAGTTGCGATCGTACCAGCACTAATGCACCGGATCCCATCGGAACTCCACAATTAAGTGTGCTTGGGCAAGAGTAGCACTATGATGGGTGACCTCCTGGGAAGTACTCGTGTTGCACCTCTTTTTTTTTTTTTTACGTCGTGCCGACCCTCATTCTTTAAATGAAGCTATCCCGAGTAGAACACCTAAGGGCGAGCCGCAATGGCCTCATCCTCGGCAGGCACCTACGATACCTGCAAGGCTTTGTGGATAGTGTTACGCTCTCTCGCGCCGTATGGTTAAGAAAATTGTGCGTGCGAACTGTAATAGGTGCGATCGTACCAGCACTAATGCACCGGATCCCATCAGAACTCCACAATTAAGCGTGCTTGGGCAAGAGTAGTACTAGGATGGGTGACCTCTGGGAAGTCCTCGTGTCGCACCTCTTTTTTTTTTTTTTACGTCATGACGACCCTCATTCTTTAAATGACGCTATCCCGAAGAGGACACCTAAGGGCGAGCCGCAATGGCCTCATCCTCGGCAGGCACCTACGGTAACCGCAAGGCTTCGCGGATAGTGTTACGCTCTCTCGCACCGTATGGTGAAGAAAATTGTGTGTGTAGGTGCGAAAATACCAGCACTAATGCACCGGATCCCATCAGAACTCCGCAGTTAAGCGTGCTTGGACGAGAGTAGTACTAGGATGGGTGACCTCCTGGGAAGTCCTCGTGTTGCACCTTTTTTTTTTTACGTCGTGCCGACCCTCATCCTTTAAATGACGCTATGCCGAGTAGGACACCTAAGGGCGAGCCGCAATGGCCTCATCCTCGGCAGGCACCTACGGTACACGCAAGGTTTCGCGGATAGTGTTACGCTCTCTCGCGCCGTACGGTTAAGAAAATTGTGTGTGCGAACTATAATCGGTGCGATTGTACCAGCACTAATGCACCGGATCCCATCAGAACTCAGCAGTTAAGCTTGCTTGGGCGAGAGTAGTACTAGGATGGGTGACATCCTGGGAAGTCCTCGTGTTGCACCTCTTTTTTTTTTTTTTTACGTCGTGCCGACCCTCATTCTTTAAATGAAGCTATCCCGAGTAGAACACCTAAGGGCAAGCCGCAATGGCCTCATCCTCGGCAGGCACCTATGGTACCTGCAAGGCTTTGTGGATAGTGTTACGCTCTCTCGCGCCGTATGGTTAAGAAAATTGTGTGTGCGAACTATAATAGGTGCGATCGTACCAGCACTAATGCACCGGATCCCATCAGAACTCCACAATTAAGCGTGCTTGGGCAAGAGTAGTACTAGGATGGGAGACCTCCTGGGAACTCCTCGTGTTGCACCTCTTTTTTTTTTTTTACGTCATGACGACCCTCATTCTTTAAATGACGCTATCCCGAGTAGGACACCTAAGGGCGAGCCGCAATGGCCTCTTCCTCGGTAGGCACCTACGGTAACCGCAAGGCTTCGCGGATAGTGTTACGCTCTCTCGCACCTAATGGTTAAGAAAATTATGTGTTCGGACTATAATAGGTGCGAAAATACCAGCACTAATGCACCGGATCCCATCAGAACTCCGCAGTTAAGCGTGCTTGGGCGAGAGTAGTACTAGGATGGGTGGGAAGTCCTCGTGTTGCACCTCTTTTTTTTTTTTTTTTTTACGTCGTGCCGACCCTCATTCTTTAGATGAAGCTATCACGAGTAGAACACCTAAGGGCGAGCCGCAATGGCCTCATCCTCGGCAGGCACTTACGGTACCTGCAAGGCTTTGTGGATAGTGTTACGCTCTCTCGCGCCGTATGGTTAAGAAAATTGTGCGTGCGAACTATAATAGGTGCGATCGTACCAGCACTAATGCACCGGATCCCATCAGAACTCCACAATTAAGCGTGCTTGGGCAAGATTAGTACTAGGATGGGTGACCTCCTGGGAAGTACTCATGTTGCACCTCTTTTTTTTTTTACGTCGTGCCGACCCTCATTCTTTAAATGAAGCTGTCCCGAGTAGAACACCTAAGGGCGAGCCGCAATGGCCTTATCCTCGGCAGGCACCTATGGTACCCGCATGGTTTCGCGGATAGTGTTACGTTCTCTCGCGCCGTAAGGTTAAGAAAATTGTGTGTGCAAACTATAATAGGCGCAATTGTACCAACACTAATGCACCGGATCCCATCAGAACTCCGCAGTTAAGCGTGCTTGGGCGAGAGTAGTACTAGGATGGGTGACCTCCTGCGAAGTCCTCGTGTTGCACCTCTTTTTTTTTACGTCGTGCCGACCCTCATTCTTTAGATGAAGCTATCCCGAGTAGAACACCTAAGGGCGAGCCGCAATGGCCTCATCCTCGGCAGGCACCTACGGTACCTGCAAGGCTTTGTGGATAGTGTTACGCTCTCTCGTGCCGTATGGTTAAGAAAATTGTGTGTGCGAACTATAATAGGTGCGATCGTACCAGCCCTAATGCACTGGATCCCATCAGAACTCCACAATTAAGCGTGCTTGGACAAGAGTAGTACTAGGATGGGTGACCTCCTGGGAAGTCCTCGTGTTGCACCTCTTTTTTTTTTTTTTTTTTACGTCGTGCCGACCCTCATTCTTTAAATGAAGCTATCCCGAGTAGAACACCTAAGGGCAAGCCGCAATGGCCTCATCCTCGGCAGGCACCTACGGTACCTGCAAGGCTTTGTGGATAGTGTTACGCTCTCTCGCGCCGTATGGTTAAGAAAATTGTGTGTGCGAACTATAATAGGTGCGATCGTACCAGCACTAATGCACCGGATCCCATCAGAACTCCACAATTAAGCGTGCTTGGGCAAGAGTAGTATTAGGATGGGTGACCTCCTGGGAAGTCCTCGTGTTGCACCTCTTTTTTTTTTTACGTCATGACGACCCTCATTCTTTAAATGACGCTATCCCGAGTAGGACACCTAAGGGCGAGCCGCAATGGCCTCATCCTCGGCAGGCACCTACGGTAACCGCAAGGCTTCGCGGATAGTGTTACGCTCTCTCGCACCGTATGGTTAAGAAAATTGTGTGTTCGGACTATAATAGGTGCGAAAATACCAGCACTAATGCACCGGATCCCATCAGAACTCCGCAGTTAAGCGTGCTTGGGCGAGAGAAGTACTAGGATCGGTGACCTCCTGGGAAGTACTCGTGTTGCACCTTTTTTCTTTTTTACGTCGTGCCGACCCTCATACTTTAAATGACGCTATCCCGAGTAGGACACCTAAGGGCGAGCCGCAATGGCCTCATCCTCGGCAGGCACCTACGGTACCCGCAAGGTTTCGCGGATAGTGTTACGCTCTCTCGCGCCGTACGGTTAAGAAAATTGTGTGTGCAAACTATAATAGGCACAATTGTACCAGCACTAATGCACCGGATCCCATCAGAACTCCGCAGTTAAGCGTGCTTGGGCGAGAGTAGTACTAGGATGGGTGACCTCCTGGGAAGTCCTCGTGTTGCACCTCATTTTTTTTTTACGTCGTGCCGACCCTCATTCTTTAGATGAAGCTATCCCGAGTAGAACACCTAAGGGCGAGCCGCAATGGCCTCATCCTCGGCAGGCACCTACGGTACCTGCAAGGTTTTGTGGATAGTGTTACGCTCTCTCGCGCCGTATGGTTAAGAAAATTTTGCGTGCGAACTATAATAGGTACGATCGTACCAGCACTAATGCACCGGATCCCATCAGAACTCCACAATTAAGCGTGCTTGGGCAAGAGTAGTACTAGGATGGGTGACCTCCTGGAAAGTCCTCGTGTTGCACCTCTTTTTTTTTTTTTTACGTCATGACGATCCTCATTCTTTAAATGAAGCTATCCCGAGTAGAACATCTAAGGGCAAGCCGCAATGGCCTCATCCTCGGCAGACACCTACGGTACCTGCAAGGCTTCGCGGATAGTGTTACGCTCTCTCGCGCCGTATGGTTATGAAAATTGTGTGTGCGAACTATAATAGGTGCGATCGTACCAGCACTAATGCACCGGATCCCATCAGAACTCCACAATTAAGCGTGCTTGGGCGAGAGTAGTACTAGGATGGGTGACCTCCTGCGAAGTCCTCGTGTTGCACCTCTTTTTTTTTTTTTTACATCGTGTCGACCCTCATTCTTTAGATGAAGCTATCCCGAGTAGAACACCTAAGGGCGAGCCGCAATGGCCTCATCCTCGGCAGGCACCTACGGTACCTGCAAGGCTTTGTGGATAGTGTTACGCTCTCTCGTGTCGTATGGTTAAGAAAATTGTGTGTGCGAACTATAATAGGTGCGATCGTACCAGCCCTAATGCACCGGATCCCATCAGAACTCCACAATTAAGCGTGCTTGGGCAAGAGTAGTACTACGATGGGTGACCTCCTGGGAAGTCCTCGTGTTGCACCTCTTTTTTTTTTTTTTTACGTCATGACGACCCTCATTCTTTAAATGACGCTATCCCGAGTAGGACACCTAAGGGCGAGCCGCAATGGCCTCATCCTCGGCAGGCACCTACGGTAACTGCAAGGCTTCGCGGATAGTGTTACGCTCTCTCGCACCGTATAGTTAAGAAAATTGTGTGTGCGGACTATAATAGGTGCTAAAATACCAGCACTAATGCACCGGATCCCATCAGAACTCCGCAGTTAAGCGTGCTTGGGCGAGAGTAGTACTAGGATGGGTGACCTCCTGGGAAGTCCTCGTGTTGCACCTTTTTTTTTTTTACGTCGTGCCGACCCTCAACCTTTAAATGATGCTATCCCGAGTAGACACCTAAGGGCGAGCCGCAATGGCCTCATCCTCGGCAGGCACCTACGGTACCCGCAAGGTTTCGCGGATAGTGTTACGCTCTCTCGCGCCGTACGGTTAAGAAAATTGTGTGTGCGCACTATAATAGGTGCAATTGTACCAGCACTAATGCACCAGATCCCATCAGAACTCCGCAGTTAAGCGTGCTTGGGCGAGAGTAGTTCTAGGATGGGTGACCTCCTGGGAAGTCCTCGTGTTGCACCTCTTTTTTTTTTTTTACGTCGTGCCGACCCTCATTCTTTAGATGAAGCTATCCCGAGTAGAACACCTAAGGGCGAGCCGCAATGGCCTCATCCTCGGCAGGCACCTACGGTACCTGCAAGGTTTTGTGGATAGTGTTACGCTCTCTCATGCCGTATGGTTAAGAAAATTGTGTGTGCGAACTATAATAAGTGCGATCGTACCAGCCCTAATGCACCGGATCCCATCAGAACTCCACAATTAAATGTGCTTGGGCAAGAGTAGTACTAGGATGGGTGACCTCCTGGGAAGTCCTCGTGTTGCACCTCTTTTTTTTTTTTTTTTACGTCATGACGACCCTCATTCTTTAATTGACGCTATCCCGAGTAGGACACCTAAGGGCGAGCCGCAATGGCCTCATCCTCGGCAGGCACCTACGGTAACCGCAAGGCTTCGTGGATAGTGTTACGCTCTCTCGCACCGTATGGTTAAGAAAATTGTGTGTGCGGACTATAATAGGTGCGAAAATACCAGCACTAATGTACCGGATCCTATCAGAACTCCACAGTTAAACGTGCTTGGACGAGAGTAGTACGAGGATGGGTGACCTCCTGGGAAGTCCTCGTGTTGCACCTTTTTTTTTTACGTCCTGCCGACCCTCATCCTTTAAATGACGCTATCCCGAGTAGGACACCTAAGGGCGAGCCGCAATGGCCTCATCCTCGGCAGGCACCTACGGTACTCGCAAGGTTTCACGGATAGTGTTACGCTCTCTCGCACCGTACGGTTAAGAAAATTGTGTGTGCGCACTATAATAGGTGCGATTGTACCAGCACTAATGCACCAGATCCCATCAGAACTCCGCAGTTAAGCGTGCTTGGGCGAGAGTAGTACTAGGATGGGCGACCTCCTGGGAAGTCCTCGTGTTGCACCTCTTTTTTTTTTTTACGTCATGACGACCCTCATTCTTTAAATGACGCTATCTCGAGTAGGACACTTAAGGGCGAGCCGCAATGGCCTCATCCTCGGCAGGCACCTACGGTACCCACAAGGCTTCGTGGATAGTGTTACGCTCTCTCGCTTCGTATGGTTAAGAAAATTGTGTGTGCGGACTATAATAGGTGCAAAAATACCAGCACTAATGCACCGGATCCCATAAGAACTCCGCAGTTAAGCGTGCTTGGGCGAGAGTAGTACTAGGATGGGTGGTGCACGAAATTGTGATCATCAATGGCGCCATCAACATGGTACGCTCAATTTCAATCTCAACTCTTTATCACAACTTTGCACAACTAACCAGCAAGTGTACTGGGTTGTCCAAGTAATAAACCTTACGCGAGTAAGGGTCGATCCCACAGAGATTGTTGGTATGAAGCAAGCTATGGTCATCTTGTAAATCTCAGTCAGGCAGACTCAAATGGTTATGGATGATGAATAAAACATAAAGATAAAGATAGAGATACTTATGTAATTCATTGGTAAGAATTTTAGATAAGCGTATGGAGATGCTTTGTCCCTTCTGTCTCTCTGCTTTCCTACTGTCTTCATCCAATCCTTCTTACTCCTTTCCATGGAAAGCTGTATGTAGGGTTTCACCATTGTCAGTGGCTACCTCCCATCCTCTCAGTGAAAATGTTCAACGCACCCTGTCACGGCACGACTAATCATCTGTCGGTTCTCAATCAGGTTGGAATAGAATCCAGTAATTCTTTTGTGTCTGTCACTAACGCCCAGCCTTCAGGAGTTTGAAGCTTGTCACAGTCATTCAATCATTGAATCCTACTCAGAATACCACAGACAAGGTTTAGACCTTCCGGATTCTCTTGAATGCCGCCATCAGTTCTAGCTTATACCACGAAGATTCCAATTAAGGGATCCAAGAGATAAACATTCAAGCCTTGTTTGCTTGTAGAACAGAAGTGGTTGTCAGGCACTCGTTCATAAGTGAGAATGATGATGAGTGTCACATAATCATCACATTCATCATGTTCTTGGGTGCAAATGAATATCTTAGTACAAGAATAAGCTGAATTGAATAGAAGAACAATAGTAATTGCATTAATACTCGAGGTACAGCAGAGCTCCACACCTTAATCTATGGTGTGTAGAAACTCCACCGTTGAAAATACATAAGAACAAAAGTGATCATTGGCTTCGGCCCCAGGGAGGGAACCAGAAGAACCAAGATGAGAATACAAGAGTAAAAGGTCCTATATATAGAGAACTAGTAGTCTAGGGTTTACAAATGATGAGTAAATGACATAAAAATCCACTTCCTGGCCCACTTGGTGTGTGCTTGGGCTGAGCATTGAAGCATTTTCGTGTAGAGACTTCTCTTGGAGTTAAACGCCAGCTTTTGTGCCAGTTTGGGCGTTTAACTCCCATTCTTGTGCCAGTTCCGGCGTTTAACGCCGGGCAGTTTTGAGCTGATTTGGAACGCCGGTTTGGGCCATCAAATCTCGGGCAAAGTATGGACTATTATATATTGCTGGAAAGCTCAGGATGTCTACTTTCCAACACCGTTGAGATCGCGCCAATTGGGCTTCTATAGCTCCAGAAAATCCACTTTGAGTGCAGGGAGGTCAGAATCCAACAGCATCTGCAGTCCTTTTTAGTCTCTGAATCAGATTTTTGCTCAAGTCCCTCAATTTCAGCCAGAAAATACCTGAAATCACAGAAATACACACAAACTCATAGTAAAGTCCAGAAAAGTGAATTTTAACTAAAAACTAATAAAAATATACTAAAAACTAACTAAAACATACTAAAAATAATGCCAAAAAGCGTATAAATTATCCGATCATCACAACACCAAACTTAAATTGTTGCTTGTCCTCAAGCAACTGAAAATCAAATAAGATAAAAAGAAGAGAATATGCAATGAATTCCAAAAACATCTATGAAGATCAGTATTAATTAGATGAGCGGGGCTTTTAGCTTTTTGCCTCTGAACAGTTTTGGCATCTCACTCTATCCTTTGAAATTCAGAATGATTGGCTTCTTTAGGAACTCAGAATCCAGATAGTGTCATTGATTCTTCTAGTTAAGTATGATGATTCTTGAACACAGCTACTTTATGAGTCTTGGCCGTGGCCCAAAGCACTCTGTCTTCCAGTATTACCATCGGATACATACATGCCACAGACACATAATTGGGTGAACCTTTTCAGATTGTGACTCAGCTTTGCTAGAGTCCCCAATTAGAGGTGTCCAGGGTTCTTAAGCACACTCTTTTTGCCTTGGATCACAACTTTATTTCTTTCTTTTTCTCTTTTTTTTTTCGTTTTTCTCTATTTTTTTTCGTTTTTCTCTCTTTTTTTCCGAATATTCACTGCTTTTTCTTGCTTCAAGAATCATTTTTATGATTTTTCAGATCCTCAGTAACATGTCTCCTTTTTCATCATTCTTTCAAGAGCCAACATTCATGAACAACAAATTCAAAAGACATATGCACTGTTTAAGCATACATTCAGAAAACAAAAGTATTGCCACCACATCAAAATAATTAATCTGTTATAAAATTCAAAATTCATGCAATTCTTCTCTTTTTCAATTAAGAATATTTTTTATTTAAGAAAGGTGATGGATTCATAGGACATTCATAACTTTAAGGCATAGACACTAAGACACTAATGATCAAAAGACACAAACATAGATAAACATAAGCATAATTTTCGAAAAACAGGAAAATAAAGAACAAGGAAATTAAAGAACGGGTCCACCTTAGTGATGGCGGCTTGTTCTTCCTCTTGAAGATCTTATGGAGTGCTTGAGCTCCTCAATGTCTCTTCCTTGCCTTTGTTGCTCCTCTCTCATGATTCTTTGATCTTCTCTAATTTCATGGAGGAGAATGGAATGTTCTTGGTGCTCCACCCTTAGTTGTCCCATGTTGGAACTCAATTCTCCTAGGGAGGTGTTCAGTTGCTCCCAATAGTTTTGTGGAGGAAAGTGCATCCCTTGAGGCATCTCAGGGATTTCATGATGAGTGGGATCTCTTGTTTGCTCCATCCTTTTCTTAGTGATGGGCTTGTCCTCATCAATGGGAATGTCTCCCTCAATGTCAATTCCCACTAAATAACAGAGATGACAAATGAGATGAGGAAAGGCTAACCTTGCCAAGGTAGATGACTTGTCCGTCACCTTATAAAGTTCTTGGGATATAACCTCATGAACTTCTATTTCTTCTCCAATCATAATGCTATGAATCATGATAGCCCGGTCTATAGTAACTTCGGACCGGTTGCTAGTGGGAATGATTGAGTGTTGGATAAACTCCAACCATCCCCTAGCCACGGGCTTGAGGTCATGCATTCTCAGTTGAACCGGCTTCCCTCTTGAATCTCTCTTCCATTGGGTGCCCTCTTCACAAATGACTGTGAGGACTTGGTCCAACCTTTGATCAAAGTTGACCCTTCTAGTGTAAGGATGTTCATCTCCTTGCATCATGGGCAAGTTGAATGCCAACCTTACATTTTCCGGACTAAAATCCAAGTATTTTCCCCGAACCATAGTGTTCCGAGGATTACCTGAAACATGTAGCTCGGTCGTCTTGGAGAGGCCCGAGGTGGGGTCAGGGACCCGAGCTTTATATGTGGAGTGGTTGGTGGTTGTACCTGCAATGACACTCCGATGCTTAAGTTAGCATGGGTTCAAGCAGATATGTGTAGAATGTGGAATGTGTGTCATACCTGGGTGCTCCAGTGTATTTATAGTAGTTGGCCGTGATCTTCCCTGGATAAGATATTCTTATCTTATCTTATCTTTTGGGAGTTTTATCTCTATCTTTGTGGAACCGCCTTTCCTAGGCCTTTTCGGCCCTTAGGTTTTGGGCTGCGTTCCTTTTGATGGGCCTTCTTAGCTTTATTGTCCGAGGTCCGACCTCAGGCATGGGCCTTGGGACGAGGTCGGACCTTTCATGGATTTTGCCGAGTTGGAGGAGCCCGGTCAGGGTATGAACAGTGCCCCTGCCCGAGTTCGTCCTTTTTGGGAGGTCGAGCTCGGGCATAGTAGTTTTTCAAAATTCAAAAATGGCCGTTCCTGCATTTATTGCATTTTACCGTTTCTCCTCGATTTCCGTTCGGGCTTTGTGAAGGCATTATTTATTTGCCCCTTTCGTCCTTTTCTTCGTTTATTCTGTTCCCTTCCTGTTTTCTGAGTTTTCGCCATCTCCTTTTTTGAGCACCGCTTCCTTTTTCTTTTGTTCTTCTTCTTCCCCGAATCTTTCCGCGTGTCTTTCTGGGGTTTCCTCTGCGCCGCCGTTCCGTTCTCCTTGCTTCGGAGCTCGTCGTCCTCGTTTCTTTCTTCCAGGTTTGTTCCCATCTCTTTTCTTGTGCACATATGCTTCTGTTTCTTTTGTGTGGCTCTTTGTTTGTTTCTTTTTCCCTATGCCTGGGTTGCCCCGAAAAGAGGCGCCGCCAGTTGTTTGTACATGGGGGGGACTCTTTTTTGTTCTCTGGTATTTTGCTCCGGGTTGCTGTATTTTCTTCTAAAAGATCTTTGTTTCTTGCTTTGCTGAATGGGTTCTCGCTGTCTGCTTTTATGTGATTTTTGCTTGCTGTTGTATTCTTCTTTGTAGGCAAGAATTTTATGTCTCGAAAGGTTCTTCAAGCGATGTCGACCAAGATTCCAAGTCGTCTTGGTTGGGTAGATCCTGTTCCTCTAAGAGTCCCTTCTGTGGTAGATTCTGAGTATTTAGCTAGGTTTCGTAGGCAATGTAGCATATGTGAAGATAGAGAGTCTGAGAGGGATTATGAACTAGTAGCCCCGGATTCCTAGGAGAGAGTTTGCTTCCCGCCCTTAGATAGTTCCGAGAAGCTCTTCTTTTACGCTTATGATTGTTTTTTCTCTAAGCTGAGTGTCCGACTTCCTTTTACCGACCTGGAGTCCGAGGTGTTATGGTCTTGTAACCTTGCCCCTACGCAGCTCCATCCAAATTCTTGGGCATTTTTAAAGCTGTTTCAACTTTTGTGTCAGTTTTTGGGCGTTGCTCCCTCTATTTCTCTTTTTTCCTACTTGTTTGTGTTGACGAAGCCGGGGTCAGGTGGAGGGAAGGTATCTTGGGTCTCTTTTAGGGCTAACCAGGGAAGAAAGTTTTGTACCCTGTATGATGAGTCCTTTCACGATTTTAAGAACTTTTATTTCAAGGTCCGGGCTACTGGAGACGTCCGACCTTTCTTTCTAGATGAGAGTGGGGAGCCTTCTTTTCCTCTTTGTTGGCAGGAGAATGTAGTGTCTGCTAAGTATACCTTTGAGAGTCTAGATGAGGTGGAGCAGGCTTTTGTGGGTGTGGTGAGCAGTTTATGGGGTCAGGCACCTCACTTGGACACGAAGAAAATGTTGGGAGATCCAAGCCTTCTCCGTTCCGAGTTAGGTAGTTCCCGACCTCTTCCGAGATTCATCTTTTTTAGTATTTTGGTTTTGCTTGTTTTTGGTGGAATTTCTGTTGTGGTAATCCTTTTCTTTATTTCTTGCAGAGATGTCTTCTCAGGCGGATTCCATGAAGTTCCTTCGTCGGACGAAGAAGTCTGTGGCTGCTCGGAATATCGAGGCCGGGGAGGCTTCTGCCCGATCTTCTCCGCAGAAGACTACTGTGGGTGTTCAGACTCGGTCGAAGACTATTCCGACTCCCCAGTTCCGAGCTATAAGTCAGGATCCTCCGACCTCTGGGCCTGCTACTTCTTCTTCTCCTCCGTCCTCGGGTCCTCCTTCCAAGAAGCAGAAGACCTCTCAAGAGCTTGCCGGTTTCAACGATAAGGACTTTGATGCTCTTGGTTGGGTTGAACAGCATATTCTCCCTCAGACCTTTATTTCTACTGATGATGTGTCTATGGAGCATCATTTTCAGTATATGGCACGGAGCTGTGTCCGGATGGCTAGTCTTCATGCCGCTATTGCCCGGGAGTTCAAGAAATCCCCCCTTGGGGCGACCAGCTCCCGACTTGAGAAGGCTCAGTCCGAGTTTGATAGGATTAGTCAACTGAAGGCTGCCAGGATTACTGAGCTGGAGGCCTCTTTGGAGAAAGAGAAAACTAAAGCTACCGCGGTTGTGGCGGCAGCGAAGACATCTGAGGAGATGGCGAAGGCGGCGACGGAGAATTATACTCGGATATATGCCGAGCTTGTGGAGACAAAGGAGAAGTTGCAATCTGCTCGGGATGATTTTTACGAGCTAGAAGGTCATGTGGCCAAGGGTATGGATGCTATGTTTGAGAATTTGAAGGCTCAGGTCCGAGTTCTTGCTCCTGACCTAGATCTGAGCTTATTTAGTACGGATAACGTTGTTGTGGAGGGAAAGATTGTTCCTGCTCCCAACGAGGATGAGGTTCCGGTGTCCGACCCCAAAGTTCCGGTGGAGAACCCGACTTTACCTTTGGCCGGGGATGGATCTGGTGTGGAGGTTTCAAACCGGGATGACGTTGCTGTTGATGCAGTCCCGATATCTATGTTTCCTCCGCAGCCTTCTGTTGATGTGGAGTCTGGAAAGGACCTTGATCCTCTGTAATCTTTTTATTTTTGGTGTTTTGCCCGACCTGTGGGCTCTTTTGTTTTTGGATGGTTTCTGTGAACGCTTTGGACACCTTTTTGCTTATTAGCTACTTGTAGTAACTTTTTAGCTTATTTATGCGGTGTTTTTGTTCGCGTTTTGACTTTTTGTTCCGCTTTTATGCTTTTTAGTTGTTTTTGGATAACAACTTTTTAGCTAGCGCTTGGAACTTTTGCTGTACCCTTTCTTTTGATTTCGTTTTTTTTTTGTCGCTTGTACTTTTTAGTTGTATAGCAACTTTTTAGTAAGCGTTTTCGAAATCTTTGTTTTCGTTTTTTCGCTTGTACTTTTTAGTTGTATAGCAACTTTCTAGTAAGCGTTTTCGAAATCTTTGTTTTCGCCGTTTTAAGGCTTCTTTCTTTGGATCCGGGCTCTTTCTCGGGCCTCGGGCGTTTCGAGTACCTCCTTTTGTTGGGTCCGACCTTGTTGTTGGTCGGCCTTTTTAAGTTATTTTTGTAATCTCTTTTTATTGGCTTTTCTGAGCCTTTTCAGAGTTACTTTATAACTTCTCACATTAATTTGAACCTCGTCGCTTTATCTTTGCCGACCTTGTGTGGTCTCTTGGCAAATGATTTTTTGCGTTTTGCCGAGCATAAATTAATGCGCCTTGGCGGGGTACTTTCTAGGATTTGTTTCATCATGAGGAAAAAAAAATAGAAAAATTTGATTAGTATTAAAAAAGAAAGAATATTTACAGAGTGTTTACCTTTGACTAGGTCGGGTGTCTTACTTAACCGGGTGTCTCATTAAAAAACCCTTGTAGGGAAAAAGAGTACACCTCGGGTTAAGTTTTTCTAGCTGTAGTACCGTCTTAGATTACAGGCGTGCCAGGCCCTGGGCAGCTCATTGCCTTCTAGGTCGGATACTTTGTAATAGCCTGTCCCTAAGACTTCTGTTACCTTGTAGGGCCCTTTCCAATTTGTGGCTAGCTTTCCTTCTCCCGATTTTTGTGTTCCGATGTCATTTCGGATTAGAATCAGGTCGTGAATGGAGAAGCTTCGCTTTATTACTTTCTGATTGTATCTGAGGGCCGTTCGCCGTTTTAAGGCTTCTTCTCGGATTCGGGCTCTTTCTCGGACCTCGGGGAGGAGGTCGAGTTCTTTCTTTTGTGCCTGCGGGTTGTCTTCTTCGTTGTAGAAGATGACTCTGGGTGACCCTTCATCTATTTCGATAGGAATCATTGCCTCCATCCCGTAAGCTAGTCGGAACGGTGATTCTCCTGTTGTAGAGTGTGGGGTTGTCCGATATGCCCATAGTACCTGGGGGAGCTCCTCGGCCCATGCCCCTTTGGCCTCTTGGAGTCTTCGTTTTAACCCTGCCAAGATGACTTTATTTGCAGCCTCTGCTTGTCCATTGGCTTGTGGGTGCTCGACTGAGGTGAATTGCTGTTTGATTTTTAGTTCGGCTACTAAGTTCTGAAAACTTGTGTCCGTGAACTGTGTTCCATTGTCCGTTGTGATGGAGTAGGGGACTCCGAACCTTGTGACAATGTTTTTGTATAGGAATTTGCGGCTTTTCTGAGCCGTAATGGTGGCTAAGGGTTCAGCTTCGATCCACTTTGTGAAGTAGTCGACCCCTACTATGAGGTATTTGACTTGCCCCGGTCCTTGGGGGAACGGGCCGAGTAGGTCAAGTCCCCATTTTGCGAAGGGCCATGGTGCGGTAATGCTGATAAGGTCTTCTGGTGGTGCCTTGTGGAAATTGGCGTGTTTTTGGCAGGGGGGCATATTTTCACAAATTTCGTTGCATCTCTTTGCAAGGTCGGCCAGTAGAACCCGGCTCGGACTATTTTTTTGGATAATGCCCGAGCTCCGAGATGGTTTCCACACATACCTCCGTGGACTTCCTCGAGGACGCTCTTTGTTTCTGAGGTCGGAACGCATCTAAGGAGGGGGTTTGAGAATCCTCTTCTGTATAACACGTCGTGGATTAGTGTATAATTCTGGGCGTCCTTTGCAAGCCTTTTAGCTTCTTTTCTTTCGGCGGGGAGAGTTCCCGACTTCAGGTAGTTGAGTATGGGGGTCATCCATCCTTGCTGTTGGTTGGATATATTTAGCGTTTCTTCCCCTCTTAACACGGAGGGAGATTGTAAGGTTTCTTGGAGGAGACTTCTGTTGTTGCCTCCGGGCTTGGTGCTGGCGAGCTTTGAGAGGGCGTCTGCCCGGGCGTTTTGTTCCCGAGGTATGTGCTGGATTTGTATTTCTGAAAAGTGGCGTAATTGTGCCTGTGTTTGGTCCAGGTATTTTTTCATAGTTGGGTCTTTGGCCTGGTAGCTTCCATTTACTTGTGATGTGACGACCTGGGAGTCACTGAAGATTGTGATTCTCTGGGCTCCGACCTCTTCGGCTAGCTTTAGACCTGCTAGTAGGGCCTCGTATTCGGCTTGGTTGTTCGAAGCCTGGAACTCGAATTTTAGGGATAGTTCTATCCGCGTTCCTTGGTCGCTTTCAAGTATAACCCCGGCTCCGCTTCCTGTTTTGTTTGAGGACCCGTCGACATACAGGTTCCATGAGAGTGGGGTTCCAGGGGTCTCCGTGTATTCTGCGATAAAGTCGGCTAGATACTGGGATTTTATGGCAGTCCGGGCTTCATAGTGGAGGTCGAACTCGGACAGTTCCACCGCCCATTGTAGTATTCGTCCTGCCAGGTCTGTTTTTTGCAGGATGTGTCTCATGGGTTGGTTTGTCCGGACTTTGATGGTGTGGGCTTGAAAGTAGGGACGGAGCCTCCGAGCTGTGAACACTAGGGCGTAGGCGAATTTTTCTATCTTCTGATAGTTTAATTCGGCCCCTTGTAGTGCTTTGCTTACAAAGTATATGGGGTGTTGTCCTTGGTCATTTTCTCGTATTAACGCTGAAGCGACTGCTCGGTTTCCAACCGAGAGGTATAGTACGAGTTCTTCTTCTTTTAAAGGTCGGGTTAGGATTGGTGGTTGCCCGAGTAACTCCTTGAATTCTTGGAAGGCTTTTTCGCACTCCGGGGTCCATGAGAAGGGTTTCCCTTTCTTTAGGAGCGAGTAGAGAGGTAGTGATTTTATTGCCGATCCTGCCAAGAATCTTGATAGGGCGGCTAGCCTTCCATTCAGTTGTTGTACTTCTTTGACACACGTCGGGCTTTTCATATTGAGTATTGCTTGGCATTTGTCCGGGTTTGCTTCAATGCCCCTTTGAGTCAGCATGAAGCCTAAGAACTTTCCGGCTTCTGCGGCGAAGGTGCATTTTGTCGGGTTAAGTCTCATGTTGTGTTTTCTGAGGGTGCCGAAGACACTGGTGAGGTCGGTCAGCAAGTTTCTGTCTTCTTGTGTCTTTACCAGCATGTCGTCGACGTACACCTCCAGCTGTAGTCCGATGTGCTCTGAGAACACTTTGTTCATTAGCCTCTGGTAGGTTGCCCCTGCGTTCTTCAGCCCGAAGGGCATTACTACGTAGCAGTAGTTTGCCCTTGGGGTTATGAACGAGGTCTTTTCTTGGTCGGGTCCGTACATCGGGATTTGATTGTATCCCGAGTATGCGTCCATGAAGGAGAGATATCTATAGCCTGAGGCTGCGTCTACTAAGGCGTCGATGTTTGGTAGTGGATATGGGTCTTTGGGGCAGGCTTTGTTGAGATCCGTGTAATCGACGCACATCCTCCATTTTCCATTGGGCTTTTTTACCAGGACCACGTTTGCGAGCCATAGGGGTATTTACTTCCCGAATGAACCCTGCGTCTAGTAGTGCTTGTACTTGTTCTTCTATTGCTTGCATGCGCTCAGGTCCGAGCTTCCGGCGTCTTTGTTGGACAGGTCTGGATCCCGGTATACTGATAGCTTATGGCACATCAGGTCGGGGCTTATGCCTGCATGTCGGAGGCTTTCCAGGCGAAGAGGTCGGAATTCTCCCTTAAGAGGGTTATGAGTCCTCCTTTAGGCCTGCTTCGAGGTTTGCTCCTATGTTTGTTATTTTTTCAGGTGTGTTCCCGATCTGGACTTTGTCGGTTTCTCCCTCTGGTTGTGGCTGAAGGTCTTCGCGGGCTTGAACTCGTCCGAGTTCTATTGTGTTGACCTCTTTCCCTTTTAGGCTCAGGCTTTCGTTGTAGCATCGCCGTGCTAGTTTTTGGTCACCTTTTAGGGTAGCGATTCCTTTTGCGGTAGGGAACTTCATACAGAGGTGTGGGGTCGAGACTATAGCTGCCAGTCTGTTTAGGGTTGGTCGCCCAATGAGGGCATTGTATGCTGAAGTGACGTCGACTATAATGTAGTCGATGCTTAATGTTTTAGATTGCTCGCCTCTTCCAAAGGTAGTGTGCAGCGAGACGTATCCTAAGGGATGGATTGGGGTATCCCCTAGCCCAAATAGGTCGGTGGGATAGGCTTTTAGTTCTTTTTCTTCGAGTCCGAGCTTGTCGAAGGCCGTTTTGAACAGGATATCTGCTGAGCTTCCCTGGTCAACCAGAGTTCGATGTAAGTTGGCGTTTGCTAGGATGATGGTGATTACCATTGGATCGTCGTGCCCGGGTATTATCCCTTGAGCATCTTCTCGGGTAAATAAGATAGGAGGTAATTCGGGTAGGGGACTGTCTTCTCGGACATGATAGACTTCTTTGAGGTGTCTTTTTCGCGAGGATCTGGATGTTCCTCCGCCTGCAAAACCTCCATTTATCATGTGAACGTGCCTTTCAGGGGTTCGTGGGGTTTGTTCGCCCGATTTTCGTTATCTCCCCGTCTTCTCTTCCTGGTTCTTCTCCTTTCTCTGCTATGTATCTGTCGAGTTTTCCTTCTCTGGCTAGCTTTTCTATAACATTTTTTAGGTCGTAGCAGTCGTTAGTAGAATGACCGTAGAGCTTGTGGTATTCACAGTATTCGGACCGATCTCTCCCCGCTCTCTGTGTTTAGCGGTCGAGGTGGTGGGATCTTTTCGTGTGGCTACTTCTCTGTTAGATGTCTACCAAGGAGACTTGGAGGGGGGCGTAACTGTGGTATATTTCTGTGGCTTGTCC
>NC_092041.1:40889146-40918148 GCF_003086295.3 Arachis hypogaea | reverse complement strand
ACCTATTATAGTTCGCACACACAATTTTGTTAACCATGCGGCGCGAGAGAGCGTAACACTATCCGCGAAGCCTTGCGGGTACCGTAGGTGCCTGTCGAGGATGAGGCCATTGCGGCTCGCCCTTAGGTGTCCTACTCGGGATAGCGTCATTTAAAGAATGAAGGTCGGCACGACGTTAAAAAAAAAAAAAAAAGAGGTGCAACACGAGGACTTCCCAGGAGGTCACCCATCCTAGTACTACTCTCGCCCAAGCACGCTTAACTGCGGAGTTCTGATGGGATCCGGTGCATTAGTGCTGGTATGATCGCACCTATTATAGTTCGCACACACAATTTTGTTAACCATGCGGCGCGAGAGAGCGTAACACTATCCGCGAAGCCTTGCGGGTACCGTAGGTGCCTGTCGAGGATGAGGCCATTGCGGCTCGCCCTTAGGTGTCCTACTCGGGATAGCGTCATTTAAAGAATGAAGGTCGGCACGACGTTAAAAAAAAAAAAAAAAAAGAGGTGCAACACGAGGACTTCCAGGAGGTCACCATAGTACTACTCGCGCACGCTTAACTGGGAGTTCTGATGGGATCCGGTGCATTAGTGCTGGTATGATCGCACCTATTATAGTTCGCACACAATTTTGTTAACCATGCGGCGCGAGAGAGCGTAACACTATCTGCGAAGCCTTGCGGGTACCGTAGGTGCTGTCGAGGATGAGGCCATTGCGGCTCGCCCTTAGGTGTCCTACTCGGATAGCGTCATTTAAAGAATGAAGGTCGGCACGACGTTAAAAAAAAAAAAAAAGGTGCAACACGAGGACTTCCCAGGAGGTCACCCATCCTAGTACTACTCGCCCAAGCACGCTTAACTGCGGAGTTCTGATGGGATCCGGTGCATTAGTGCTGGTATGATCGCACCTATTATAGTTCGCACACACAATTTTGTTAACCATGCGGCGCGAGAGAGCGTAACACTATCCGCGAAGCCTTGCGGGTACCGTAGGTGCCTGTCGAGGATGAGGCCATTGCGGCTCGCCCTTAGGTGTCCTACTCGGGATAGCGTCATTTAAAGAATGAAGGTCGGCACGACGTTAAAAAAAAAAAAAAAAGAGGTGCAACACGAGGACTTCCCAGGAGGTCACCCATCCTAGTACTACTCTCGCCCAAGCACGCTTAACTGCGGAGTTCTGATGGGATCCGGTGCATTAGTGCTGGTATGATCGCACCTATTATAGTTCGCACACACAATTTTGTTAACCATGCGGCGCGAGAGAGCGTAACACTATCCGCGAAGCCTTGCGGGTACCGTAGGTGCCTGTCGAGGATGAGGCCATTGCGGCTCGCCCTTAGGTGTCCTACTCGGGATAGCGTCATTTAAAGAATGAAGGTCGGCACGACGTTAAAAAAAAAAAAAAAGAGGTGCAACACGAGGACTTCCCAGGAGGTCACCCATCCTAGTACTACTCTCGCCCAAGCACGCTTAACTGCGGAGTTCTGATGGGATCCGGTGCATTAGTGCTGGTATGATCGCACCTATTATAGTTCGCACACACAATTTTGTTAACCATGCGGCGCGAGAGAGCGTAACACTATCCGCGAAGCCTTGCGGGTACCGTAGGTGCCTGTCGAGGATGAGGCCATTGCGGCTCGCCCTTAGGTGTCCTACTCGGGATAGCGTCATTTAAAGAATGAAGGTCGGCACGACGTTAAAAAAAAAAAAAAAGAGGTGCAACACGAGGACTTCCGAGGTCACCCATCCTAGTACTACTCTCGCCCAAGCACGCTTAACTGCGGAGTTCTGATGGGATCCGGTGCATTAGTGCTGGTATGATCGCACCTATTATAGTTCGCACACACAATTTTGTTAACCATGCGGCGCGAGAGAGCGTAACACTATCCGCGAAGCCTTGCGGGTACCGTAGGTGCCTGTCGAGGATGAGGCCATTGCGGCTCGCCCTTAGGTGTCCTACTCGGGATAGCGTCATTTAAAGAATGAAGGTCGGCACGACGTTAAAAAAAAAAAAAAAAGAGGTGCAACACGAGGACTTCCCAGGAGGTCACCCATCCTAGTACTACTCTCGCCCAAGCACGCTTAACTGCGGAGTTCTGATGGGATCCGGTGCATTAGTGCTGGTATGATCGCACCTATTATAGTTCGCACACACAATTTTGTTAACCATGCGGCGCGAGAGAGCGTAACACTATCCGCGAAGCCTTGCGGGTACCGTAGGTGCCTGTCGAGGATGAGGCCATTGCGGCTCGCCCTTAGGTGTCCTACTCGGGATAGCGTCATTTAAAGAATGAAGGTCGGCACGACGTTAAAAAAAAAAAAAAAAAGGGTGCAACACGAGGACTTCCCAGGAGGTCACCCATCCTAGTACTACTCTCGCCCAAGCACGCTTAACTGCGGAGTTCTGATGGGATCCGGTGCATTAGTGCTGGTATGATCGCACCTATTATAGTTCGCACACACAATTTTGTTAACCATGCGGCGCGAGAGAGCGTAACACTATCCGCGAAGCCTTGCGGGTACCGTAGGTGCCTGTCGAGGATGAGGCCATTGCGGCTCGCCCTTAGGTGTCCTACTCGGGATAGCGTCATTTAAAGAATGAAGGTCGGCACGACGTTAAAAAAAAAAAAAAAAAAGGGTGCAACACGAGGACTTCCCAGGAGGTCACCCATCCTAGTACTACTCTCGCCCAAGCACGCTTAACTGCGGAGTTCTGATGGGATCCGGTGCATTAGTGCTGGTATGATCGCACCTATTATAGTTCGCACACACAATTTTGTTAACCATGCGGCGCGAGAGAGCGTAACACTATCTGCGAAGCCTTGCGGGTACCGTAGGTGCCTGTCGAGGATGAGGCCATTGCGGCTCGCCCTTAGGTGTCCTACTCGGATAGCGTCATTTAAAGAATGAAGGTCGGCACGACGTTAAAAAAAAAAAAAAGGTGCAACACGAGGACTTCCCAGGAGGTCACCCATCCTAGTACTACTCTCGCCCAAGCACGCTTAACTGCGGAGTTCTGATGGGATCCGGTGCATTAGTGCTGGTATGATCGCACCTATTATAGTTCGCACACACAATTTTGTTAACCATGCGGCGCGAGAGAGCGTAACACTATCCGAAGCCTTGCGGGTACCGTAGGTGCCTGTCGAGGATGAGGCCATTGCGGCTCGCCCTTAGGTGTCCTACTCGGGATAGCGTCATTTAAAGAATGAAGGTCGGCACGACGTTAAAAAAAAAAAAAAAGAGGTGCAACACGAGGACTTCCCAGGAGGTCACCCATCCTAGTACTACTCTCGCCCAAGCACGCTTAACTGCGGAGTTCTGATGGGATCCGGTGCATTAGTGCTGGTATGATCGCACCTATTATAGTTCGCACACACAATTTTGTTAACCATGCGGCGCGAGAGAGCGTAACACTATCCGCGAAGCCTTGCGGGTACCGTAGGTGCCTGTCGAGGATGAGGCCATTGCGGCTCGCCCTTAGGTGTCCTACTCGGGATAGCGTCATTTAAAGAATGAAGGTCGGCACGACGTTAAAAAAAAAAAAAGAGGTGCAACACGAGGACTTCCCAGGAGGTCACCCATCCTAGTACTACTCTCGCCCAAGCACGCTTAACTGCGGAGTTCTGATGGGATCCGGTGCATTAGTGCTGGTATGATCGCACCTATTATAGTTCGCACACACAATTTTGTTAACCATGCGGCGCGAGAGAGCGTAACACTATCCGCGAAGCCTTGCGGGTACCGTAGGTGCCTGTCGAGGATGAGGCCATTGCGGCTCGCCCTTAGGTGTCCTACTCGGGATAGCGTCATTTAAAGAATGAAGGTCGGCACGACGTTAAAAAAAAAAAAAAAGAGGTGCAACACGAGGACTTCCCAGGAGGTCACCCATCCTAGTACTACTCTCGCCCAAGCACGCTTAACTGCGGAGTTCTGATGGGATCCGGTGCATTAGTGCTGGTATGATCGCACCTATTATAGTTCGCACACACAATTTTGTTAACCATGCGGCGCGAGAGAGCGTAACACTATCCGCGAAGCCTTGCGGGTACCGTAGGTGCCTGTCGAGGATGAGGCCATTGCGGCTCGCCCTTAGGTGTCCTACTCGGGATAGCGTCATTTAAAGAATGAAGGTCGGCACGACGTTAAAAAAAAAAAAAAAGAGGTGCAACACGAGGACTTCCCAGGAGGTCACCCATCCTAGTACTACTCTCGCCCAAGCACGCTTAACTGCGGAGTTCTGATGGGATCCGGTGCATTAGTGCTGGTATGATCGCACCTATTATAGTTCGCACACACAATTTTGTTAACCATGCGGCGCGAGAGAGCGTAACACTATCCGCGAAGCCTTGCGGGTACCGTAGGTGCCTGTCGAGGATGAGGCCATTGCGGCTCGCCCTTAGGTGTCCTACTCGGGATAGCGTCATTTAAAGAATGAAGGTCGGCACGACGTTAAAAAAAAAAAAAAGAGGTGCAACACGAGGACTTCCCAGAGGTCACCCATCCTAGTACTACTCTCGCCCAAGCACGCTTAACTGCGGAGTTCTGATGGGATCCGGTGCATTAGTGCTGGTATGATCGCACCTATTATAGTTCGCACACACAATTTTGTTAACCATGCGGCGCGAGAGAGCGTAACACTATCCGCGAAGCCTTGCGGGTACCGTAGGTGCCTGTCGAGGATGAGGCCATTGCGGCTCGCCCTTAGGTGTCCTACTCGGGATAGCGTCATTTAAAGAATGAAGGTCGGCACGACGTTAAAAAAAAAAAAAAAGAGGTGCAACACGAGGACTTCCCAGGAGGTCACCCATCCTAGTACTACTCTCGCCCAAGCACGCTTAACTGCGGAGTTCTGATGGGATCCGGTGCATTAGTGCTGGTATGATCGCACCTATTATAGTTCGCACACACAATTTTGTTAACCATGCGGCGCGAGAGAGCGTAACACTATCCGCGAAGCCTTGCGGGTACCGTAGGTGCCTGTCGAGGATGAGGCCATTGCGGCTCGCCCTTAGGTGTCCTACTCGGGATAGCGTCATTTAAAGAATGAAGGTCGGCACGACGTTAAAAAAAAAAAAAAGAGGTGCAACACGAGGACTTCCCAGAGGTCACCCATCCTAGTACTACTCTCGCCCAAGCACGCTTAACTGCGGAGTTCTGATGGGATCCGGTGCATTAGTGCTGGTATGATCGCACCTATTATAGTTCGCACACACAATTTTGTTAACCATGCGGCGCGAGAGAGCGTAACACTATCCGCGAAGCCTTGCGGGTACCGTAGGTGCCTGTCGAGGATGAGGCCATTGCGGCTCGCCCTTAGGTGTCCTACTCGGGATAGCGTCATTTAAAGAATGAAGGTCGGCACGACGTTAAAAAAAAAAAAAAAGAGGTGCAACACGAGGACTTCCCAGGAGGTCACCCATCCTAGTACTACTCTCGCCCAAGCACGCTTAACTGCGGAGTTCTGATGGGATCCGGTGCATTAGTGCTGGTATGATCGCACCTATTATAGTTCGCACACACAATTTTGTTAACCATGCGGCGCGAGAGAGCGTAACACTATCCGCGAAGCCTTGCGGGTACCGTAGGTGCCTGTCGAGGATGAGGCCATTGCGGCTCGCCCTTAGGTGTCCTACTCGGGATAGCGTCATTTAAAGAATGAAGGTCGGCACGACGTTAAAAAAAAAAAAAAAGAGGTGCAACACGAGGACTTCCCAGGAGGTCACCCATCCTAGTACTATCTCGCCCAAGCACGCTTAACTGCGGAGTTCTGATGGGATCCGGTGCATTAGTGCTGGTATGATCGCACCTATTATAGTTCGCACACACAATTTTGTTAACCATGCGGCGCGAGAGAGCGTAACACTATCCGCGAAGCCTTGCGGGTACCGTAGGTGCCTGTCGAGGATGAGGCCATTGCGGCTCGCCCTTAGGTGTCCTACTCGGGATAGCGTCATTTAAAGAATGAAGGTCGGCACGACGTTAAAAAAAAAAAAAAAAGAGGTGCAACACGAGGACTTCCCAGGAGGTCACCCATCCTAGTACTACTCTCGCCCAAGCACGCTTAACTGCGGAGTTCTGATGGGATCCGGTGCATTAGTGCTGGTATGATCGCACCTATTATAGTTCGCACACACAATTTTGTTAACCATGCGGCGCGAGAGAGCGTAACACTATCCGCGAAGCCTTGCGGGTACCGTAGGTGCCTGTCGAGGATGAGGCCATTGCGGCTCGCCCTTAGGTGTCCTACTCGGGATAGCGTCATTTAAAGAATGAAGGTCGGCACGACGTTAAAAAAAAAAAAAAAAGAGGTGCAACACGAGGACTTCCCAGGAGGTCACCCATCCTAGTACTACTCTCGCCCAAGCACGCTTAACTGCGGAGTTCTGATGGGATCCGGTGCATTAGTGCTGGTATGATCGCACCTATTATAGTTCGCACACACAATTTTGTTAACCATGCGGCGCGAGAGAGCGTAACACTATCCGCGAAGCCTTGCGGGTACCGTAGGTGCCTGTCGAGGATGAGGCCATTGCGGCTCGCCCTTAGGTGTCCTACTCGGGATAGCGTCATTTAAAGAATGAAGGTCGGCACGACGTTAAAAAAAAAAAAAAAAGAGGTGCAACACGAGGACTTCCCAGGAGGTCACCCATCCTAGTACTACTCTCGCCCAAGCACGCTTAACTGCGGAGTTCTGATGGGATCCGGTGCATTAGTGCTGGTATGATCGCACCTATTATAGTTCGCACACACAATTTTGTTAACCATGCGGCGCGAGAGAGCGTAACACTATCCGCGAAGCCTTGCGGGTACCGTAGGTGCCTGTCGAGGATGAGGCCATTGCGGCTCGCCCTTAGGTGTCCTACTCGGGATAGCGTCATTTAAAGAATGAAGGTCGGCACGACGTTAAAAAAAAAAAAAAAGGGTGCAACACGAGGACTTCCCAGGAGGTCACCCATCCTAGTACTACTCTCGCCCAAGCACGCTTAACTGCGGAGTTCTGATGGGATCCGGTGCATTAGTGCTGGTATGATCGCACCTATTATAGTTCGCACACACAATTTTGTTAACCATGCGGCGCGAGAGAGCGTAACACTATCTGCGAAGCCTTGCGGGTACCGTAGGTGCCTGTCGAGGATGAGGCCATTGCGGCTCGCCCTTAGGTGTCCTACTCGGATAGCGTCATTTAAAGAATGAAGGTCGGCACGACGTTAAAAAAAAAAAAAAAAGGTGCAACACGAGGACTTCCCAGGAGGTCACCCATCCTAGTACTACTCTCGCCCAAGCACGCTTAACTGCGGAGTTCTGATGGGATCCGGTGCATTAGTGCTGGTATGATCGCACCTATTATAGTTCGCACACACAATTTTGTTAACCATGCGGCGCGAGAGAGCGTAACACTATCCGCGAAGCCTTGCGGGTACCGTAGGTGCCTGTCGAGGATGAGGCCATTGCGGCTCGCCCTTAGGTGTCCTACTCGGGATAGCGTCATTTAAAGAATGAAGGTCGGCACGACGTTAAAAAAAAAAAAAAGAGGTGCAACACGAGGACTTCCCAGGAGGTCACCCATCCTAGTACTACTCTCGCCCAAGCACGCTTAACTGCGGAGTTCTGATGGGATCCGGTGCATTAGTGCTGGTATGATCGCACCTATTATAGTTCGCACACACAATTTTGTTAACCATGCGGCGCGAGAGAGCGTAACACTATCCGCGAAGCCTTGCGGGTACCGTAGGTGCCTGTCGAGGATGAGGCCATTGCGGCTCGCCCTTAGGTGTCCTACTCGGGATAGCGTCATTTAAAGAATGAAGGTCGGCACGACGTTAAAAAAAAAAAAAAAGAGGTGCAACACGAGGACTTCCCAGGAGGTCACCCATCCTAGTACTACTCTCGCCCAAGCACGCTTAACTGCGGAGTTCTGATGGGATCCGGTGCATTAGTGCTGGTATGATCGCACCTATTATAGTTCGCACACACAATTTTGTTAACCATGCGGCGCGAGAGAGCGTAACACTATCTGCGAAGCCTTGCGGGTACCGTAGGTGCCTGTCGAGGATGAGGCCATTGCGGCTCGCCCTTAGGTGTCCTACTCGGGATAGCGTCATTTAAAGAATGAAGGTCGGCACGACGTTAAAAAAAAAAAAAAAAGGGTGCAACACGAGGACTTCCCAGGAGGTCACCCATCCTAGTACTACTCTCGCCCAAGCACGCTTAACTGCGGAGTTCTGATGGGATCCGGTGCATTAGTGCTGGTATGATCGCACCTATTATAGTTCGCACACACAATTTTGTTAACCATGCGGCGCGAGAGAGCGTAACACTATCTGCGAAGCCTTGCGGGTACCGTAGGTGCCTGTCGAGGATGAGGCCATTGCGGCTCGCCCTTAGGTGTCCTACTCGGGATAGCGTCATTTAAAGAATGAAGGTCGGCACGACGTTAAAAAAAAAAAAAAAGAGGTGCAACACGAGGACTTCCCAGGAGGTCACCCATCCTAGTACTACTCTCGCCCAAGCACGCTTAACTGCGGAGTTCTGATGGGATCCGGTGCATTAGTGCTGGTATGATCGCACCTATTATAGTTCGCACACACAATTTTGTTAACCATGCGGCGCGAGAGAGCGTAACACTATCCGCGAAGCCTTGCGGGTACCGTAGGTGCCTGTCGAGGATGAGGCCATTGCGGCTCGCCCTTAGGTGTCCTACTCGGGATAGCGTCATTTAAAGAATGAAGGTCGGCACGACGTTAAAAAAAAAAAAAAAAGAGGTGCAACACGAGGACTTCCCAGGAGGTCACCCATCCTAGTACTACTCTCGCCCAAGCACGCTTAACTGCGGAGTTCTGATGGGATCCGGTGCATTAGTGCTGGTATGATCGCACCTATTATAGTTCGCACACACAATTTTGTTAACCATGCGGCGCGAGAGAGCGTAACACTATCCGCGAAGCCTTGCGGGTACCGTAGGTGCCTGTCGAGGATGAGGCCATTGCGGCTCGCCCTTAGGTGTCCTACTCGGGATAGCGTCATTTAAAGAATGAAGGTCGGCACGACGTTAAAAAAAAAAAAAAAAAAGGTGCAACACGAGGACTTCCCAGGAGGTCACCCATCCTAGTACTACTCTCGCCCAAGCACGCTTAACTGCGGAGTTCTGATGGGATCCGGTGCATTAGTGCTGGTATGATCGCACCTATTATAGTTCGCACACACAATTTTGTTAACCATGCGGCGCGAGAGAGCGTAACACTATCCGCGAAGCCTTGCGGGTACCGTAGGTGCCTGTCGAGGATGAGGCCATTGCGGCTCGCCCTTAGGTGTCCTACTCGGATAGCGTCATTTAAAGAATGAAGGTCGGCACGACGTTAAAAAAAAAAAAAAGAGGTGCAACACGAGGACTTCCCAGGAGGTCACCCATCCTAGTACTACTCTCGCCCAAGCACGCTTAACTGCGGAGTTCTGATGGGATCCGGTGCATTAGTGCTGGTATGATCGCACCTATTATAGTTCGCACACACAATTTTGTTAACCATGCGGCGCGAGAGAGCGTAACACTATCCGCGAAGCCTTGCGGGTACCGTAGGTGCCTGTCGAGGATGAGGCCATTGCGGCTCGCCCTTAGGTGTCCTACTCGGGATAGCGTCATTTAAAGAATGAAGGTCGGCACGACGTTAAAAAAAAAAAAAAAAGAGGTGCAACACGAGGACTTCCCAGGAGGTCACCCATCCTAGTACTACTCTCGCCCAAGCACGCTTAACTGCGGAGTTCTGATGGGATCCGGTGCATTAGTGCTGGTATGATCGCACCTATTATAGTTCGCACACACAATTTTGTTAACCATGCGGCGCGAGAGAGCGTAACACTATCCGCGAAGCCTTGCGGGTACCGTAGGTGCCTGTCGAGGATGAGGCCATTGCGGCTCGCCCTTAGGTGTCCTACTCGGGATAGCGTCATTTAAAGAATGAAGGTCGGCACGACGTTAAAAAAAAAAAAAAAAGAGGTGCAACACGAGGACTTCCCAGGAGGTCACCCATCCTAGTACTACTCTCGCCCAAGCACGCTTAACTGCGGAGTTCTGATGGGATCCGGTGCATTAGTGCTGGTATGATCGCACCTATTATAGTTCGCACACACAATTTTGTTAACCATGCGGCGCGAGAGAGCGTAACACTATCGCGAAGCCTTGCGGGTACCGTAGGTGCCTGTCGAGGATGAGGCCATTGCGGCTCGCCCTTAGGTGTCCTACTCGGGATAGCGTCATTTAAAGAATGAAGGTCGGCACGACGTTAAAAAAAAAAAAAAAGAGGTGCAACACGAGGACTTCCCAGGAGGTCACCCATCCTAGTACTACTCTCGCCCAAGCACGCTTAACTGCGGAGTTCTGATGGGATCCGGTGCATTAGTGCTGGTATGATCGCACCTATTATAGTTCGCACACACAATTTTGTTAACCATGCGGCGCGAGAGAGCGTAACACTATCCGCGAAGCCTTGCGGGTACCGTAGGTGCCTGTCGAGGATGAGGCCATTGCGGCTCGCCCTTAGGTGTCCTACTCGGGATAGCGTCATTTAAAGAATGAAGGTCGGCACGACGTTAAAAAAAAAAAAAAAAGAGGTGCAACACGAGGACTTCCCAGGAGGTCACCCATCCTAGTACTACTCTCGCCCAAGCACGCTTAACTGCGGAGTTCTGATGGGATCCGGTGCATTAGTGCTGGTATGATCGCACCTATTATAGTTCGCACACACAATTTTGTTAACCATGCGGCGCGAGAGAGCGTAACACTATCCGCGAAGCCTTGCGGGTACCGTAGGTGCCTGTCGAGGATGAGGCCATTGCGGCTCGCCCTTAGGTGTCCTACTCGGGATAGCGTCATTTAAAGAATGAAGGTCGGCACGACGTTAAAAAAAAAAAAAAAGAGGTGCAACACGAGGACTTCCCAGGAGGTCACCCATCCTAGTACTACTCTCGCCCAAGCACGCTTAACTGCGGAGTTCTGATGGGATCCGGTGCATTAGTGCTGGTATGATCGCACCTATTATAGTTCGCACACACAATTTTGTTAACCATGCGGCGCGAGAGAGCGTAACACTATCCGAAGCCTTGCGGGTACCGTAGGTGCCTGTCGAGGATGAGGCCATTGCGGCTCGCCCTTAGGTGTCCTACTCGGGATAGCGTCATTTAAAGAATGAAGGTCGGCACGACGTTAAAAAAAAAAAAAAAGAGGTGCAACACGAGGACTTCCCAGGAGGTCACCCATCCTAGTACTACTCTCGCCCAAGCACGCTTAACTGCGGAGTTCTGATGGGATCCGGTGCATTAGTGCTGGTATGATCGCACCTATTATAGTTCGCACACACAATTTTGTTAACCATGCGGCGCGAGAGAGCGTAACACTATCCGCGAAGCCTTGCGGGTACCGTAGGTGCCTGTCGAGGATGAGGCCATTGCGGCTCGCCCTTAGGTGTCCTACTCGGGATAGCGTCATTTAAAGAATGAAGGTCGGCACGACGTTAAAAAAAAAAAAAAAAGAGGTGCAACACGAGGACTTCCCAGGAGGTCACCCATCCTAGTACTACTCTCGCCCAAGCACGCTTAACTGCGGAGTTCTGATGGGATCCGGTGCATTAGTGCTGGTATGATCGCACCTATTATAGTTCGCACACACAATTTTGTTAACCATGCGGCGCGAGAGAGCGTAACACTATCCGCGAAGCCTTGCGGGTACCGTAGGTGCCTGTCGAGGATGAGGCCATTGCGGCTCGCCCTTAGGTGTCCTACTCGGGATAGCGTCATTTAAAGAATGAAGGTCGGCACGACGTTAAAAAAAAAAAAAAAGAGGTGCAACACGAGGACTTCCCAGGAGGTCACCCATCCTAGTACTACTCTCGCCCAAGCACGCTTAACTGCGGAGTTCTGATGGGATCCGGTGCATTAGTGCTGGTATGATCGCACCTATTATAGTTCGCACACACAATTTTGTTAACCATGCGGCGCGAGAGAGCGTAACACTATCCGCGAAGCCTTGCGGGTACCGTAGGTGCCTGTCGAGGATGAGGCCATTGCGGCTCGCCCTTAGGTGTCCTACTCGGGATAGCGTCATTTAAAGAATGAAGGTCGGCACGACGTTAAAAAAAAAAAAAAAGAGGTGCAACACGAGGACTTCCCAGGAGGTCACCCATCCTAGTACTACTCTCGCCCAAGCACGCTTAACTGCGGAGTTCTGATGGGATCCGGTGCATTAGTGCTGGTATGATCGCACCTATTATAGTTCGCACACACAATTTTGTTAACCATGCGGCGCGAGAGAGCGTAACACTATCCGCGAAGCCTTGCGGGTACCGTAGGTGCCTGTCGAGGATGAGGCCATTGCGGCTCGCCCTTAGGTGTCCTACTCGGGATAGCGTCATTTAAAGAATGAAGGTCGGCACGACGTTAAAAAAAAAAAAAAAGAGGTGCAACACGAGGACTTCCCAGAGGTCACCCATCCTAGTACTACTCTCGCCCAAGCACGCTTAACTGCGGAGTTCTGATGGGATCCGGTGCATTAGTGCTGGTATGATCGCACCTATTATAGTTCGCACACACAATTTTGTTAACCATGCGGCGCGAGAGAGCGTAACACTATCCGCGAAGCCTTGCGGGTACCGTAGGTGCCTGTCGAGGATGAGGCCATTGCGGCTCGCCCTTAGGTGTCCTACTCGGGATAGCGTCATTTAAAGAATGAAGGTCGGCACGACGTTAAAAAAAAAAAAAAAAGAGGTGCAACACGAGGACTTCCCAGGAGGTCACCCATCCTAGTACTACTCTCGCCCAAGCACGCTTAACTGCGGAGTTCTGATGGGATCCGGTGCATTAGTGCTGGTATGATCGCACCTATTATAGTTCGCACACACAATTTTGTTAACCATGCGGCGCGAGAGAGCGTAACACTATCCGCGAAGCCTTGCGGGTACCGTAGGTGCCTGTCGAGGATGAGGCCATTGCGGCTCGCCCTTAGGTGTCCTACTCGGGATAGCGTCATTTAAAGAATGAAGGTCGGCACGACGTTAAAAAAAAAAAAAAAAGAGGTGCAACACGAGGACTTCCCAGGAGGTCACCCATCCTAGTACTACTCTCGCCCAAGCACGCTTAACTGCGGAGTTCTGATGGGATCCGGTGCATTAGTGCTGGTATGATCGCACCTATTATAGTTCGCACACACAATTTTGTTAACCATGCGGCGCGAGAGAGCGTAACACTATCGCGAAGCCTTGCGGGTACCGTAGGTGCCTGTCGAGGATGAGGCCATTGCGGCTCGCCCTTAGGTGTCCTACTCGGGATAGCGTCATTTAAAGAATGAAGGTCGGCACGACGTTAAAAAAAAAAAAAAAAGAGGTGCAACACGAGGACTTCCCAGAGGTCACCCATCCTAGTACTACTCTCGCCCAAGCACGCTTAACTGCGGAGTTCTGATGGGATCCGGTGCATTAGTGCTGGTATGATCGCACCTATTATAGTTCGCACACACAATTTTGTTAACCATGCGGCGCGAGAGAGCGTAACACTATCGCGAAGCCTTGCGGGTACCGTAGGTGCCTGTCGAGGATGAGGCCATTGCGGCTCGCCCTTAGGTGTCCTACTCGGGATAGCGTCATTTAAAGAATGAAGGTCGGCACGACGTTAAAAAAAAAAAAAAAGAGGTGCAACACGAGGACTTCCCAGGAGGTCACCCATCCTAGTACTACTCTCGCCCAAGCACGCTTAACTGCGGAGTTCTGATGGGATCCGGTGCATTAGTGCTGGTATGATCGCACCTATTATAGTTCGCACACACAATTTTGTTAACCATGCGGCGCGAGAGAGCGTAACACTATCGCGAAGCCTTGCGGGTACCGTAGGTGCCTGTCGAGGATGAGGCCATTGCGGCTCGCCCTTAGGTGTCCTACTCGGGATAGCGTCATTTAAAGAATGAAGGTCGGCACGACGTTAAAAAAAAAAAAAAAAGAGGTGCAACACGAGGACTTCCCAGAGGTCACCCATCCTAGTACTACTCTCGCCCAAGCACGCTTAACTGCGGAGTTCTGATGGGATCCGGTGCATTAGTGCTGGTATGATCGCACCTATTATAGTTCGCACACACAATTTTGTTAACCATGCGGCGCGAGAGAGCGTAACACTATCCGCGAAGCCTTGCGGGTACCGTAGGTGCCTGTCGAGGATGAGGCCATTGCGGCTCGCCCTTAGGTGTCCTACTCGGGATAGCGTCATTTAAAGAATGAAGGTCGGCACGACGTTAAAAAAAAAAAAAAAGAGGTGCAACACGAGGACTTCCCAGGAGGTCACCCATCCTAGTACTACTCTCGCCCAAGCACGCTTAACTGCGGAGTTCTGATGGGATCCGGTGCATTAGTGCTGGTATGATCGCACCTATTATAGTTCGCACACACAATTTTGTTAACCATGCGGCGCGAGAGAGCGTAACACTATCGCGAAGCCTTGCGGGTACCGTAGGTGCCTGTCGAGGATGAGGCCATTGCGGCTCGCCCTTAGGTGTCCTACTCGGGATAGCGTCATTTAAAGAATGAAGGTCGGCACGACGTTAAAAAAAAAAAAAAAGAGGTGCAACACGAGGACTTCCCAGAGGTCACCCATCCTAGTACTACTCTCGCCCAAGCACGCTTAACTGCGGAGTTCTGATGGGATCCGGTGCATTAGTGCTGGTATGATCGCACCTATTATAGTTCGCACACACAATTTTGTTAACCATGCGGCGCGAGAGAGCGTAACACTATCGCGAAGCCTTGCGGGTACCGTAGGTGCCTGTCGAGGATGAGGCCATTGCGGCTCGCCCTTAGGTGTCCTACTCGGGATAGCGTCATTTAAAGAATGAAGGTCGGCACGACGTTAAAAAAAAAAAAAAGAGGTGCAACACGAGGACTTCCCAGGAGGTCACCCATCCTAGTACTACTCTCGCCCAAGCACGCTTAACTGCGGAGTTCTGATGGGATCCGGTGCATTAGTGCTGGTATGATCGCACCTATTATAGTTCGCACACACAATTTTGTTAACCATGCGGCGCGAGAGAGCGTAACACTATCGCGAAGCCTTGCGGGTACCGTAGGTGCCTGTCGAGGATGAGGCCATTGCGGCTCGCCCTTAGGTGTCCTACTCGGGATAGCGTCATTTAAAGAATGAAGGTCGGCACGACGTTAAAAAAAAAAAAAAAGAGGTGCAACACGAGGACTTCCCAGGAGGTCACCCATCCTAGTACTACTCTCGCCCAAGCACGCTTAACTGCGGAGTTCTGATGGGATCCGGTGCATTAGTGCTGGTATGATCGCACCTATTATAGTTCGCACACACAATTTTGTTAACCATGCGGCGCGAGAGAGCGTAACACTATCCGCGAAGCCTTGCGGGTACCGTAGGTGCCTGTCGAGGATGAGGCCATTGCGGCTCGCCCTTAGGTGTCCTACTCGGGATAGCGTCATTTAAAGAATGAAGGTCGGCACGACGTTAAAAAAAAAAAAAAAGAGGTGCAACACGAGGACTTCCCAGGAGGTCACCCATCCTAGTACTACTCTCGCCCAAGCACGCTTAACTGCGGAGTTCTGATGGGATCCGGTGCATTAGTGCTGGTATGATCGCACCTATTATAGTTCGCACACACAATTTTGTTAACCATGCGGCGCGAGAGAGCGTAACACTATCCGCGAAGCCTTGCGGGTACCGTAGGTGCCTGTCGAGGATGAGGCCATTGCGGCTCGCCCTTAGGTGTCCTACTCGGGATAGCGTCATTTAAAGAATGAAGGTCGGCACGACGTTAAAAAAAAAAAAAAAGAGGTGCAACACGAGGACTTCCCAGGAGGTCACCCATCCTAGTACTACTCTCGCCCAAGCACGCTTAACTGCGGAGTTCTGATGGGATCCGGTGCATTAGTGCTGGTATGATCGCACCTATTATAGTTCGCACACACAATTTTGTTAACCATGCGGCGCGAGAGAGCGTAACACTATCCGCGAAGCCTTGCGGGTACCGTAGGTGCCTGTCGAGGATGAGGCCATTGCGGCTCGCCCTTAGGTGTCCTACTCGGGATAGCGTCATTTAAAGAATGAAGGTCGGCACGACGTTAAAAAAAAAAAAAAGAGGTGCAACACGAGGACTTCCCAGGAGGTCACCCATCCTAGTACTACTCTCGCCCAAGCACGCTTAACTGCGGAGTTCTGATGGGATCCGGTGCATTAGTGCTGGTATGATCGCACCTATTATAGTTCGCACACACAATTTTGTTAACCATGCGGCGCGAGAGAGCGTAACACTATCCGCGAAGCCTTGCGGGTACCGTAGGTGCCTGTCGAGGATGAGGCCATTGCGGCTCGCCCTTAGGTGTCCTACTCGGGATAGCGTCATTTAAAGAATGAAGGTCGGCACGACGTTAAAAAAAAAAAAAAAGAGGTGCAACACGAGGACTTCCCAGGAGGTCACCCATCCTAGTACTACTCTCGCCCAAGCACGCTTAACTGCGGAGTTCTGATGGGATCCGGTGCATTAGTGCTGGTATGATCGCACCTATTATAGTTCGCACACACAATTTTGTTAACCATGCGGCGCGAGAGAGCGTAACACTATCCGCGAAGCCTTGCGGGTACCGTAGGTGCCTGTCGAGGATGAGGCCATTGCGGCTCGCCCTTAGGTGTCCTACTCGGGATAGCGTCATTTAAAGAATGAAGGTCGGCACGACGTTAAAAAAAAAAAAAAAGAGGTGCAACACGAGGACTTCCCAGGAGGTCACCCATCCTAGTACTACTCTCGCCCAAGCACGCTTAACTGCGGAGTTCTGATGGGATCCGGTGCATTAGTGCTGGTATGATCGCACCTATTATAGTTCGCACACACAATTTTGTTAACCATGCGGCGCGAGAGAGCGTAACACTATCGCGAAGCCTTGCGGGTACCGTAGGTGCCTGTCGAGGATGAGGCCATTGCGGCTCGCCCTTAGGTGTCCTACTCGGGATAGCGTCATTTAAAGAATGAAGGTCGGCACGACGTTAAAAAAAAAAAAAAGAGGTGCAACACGAGGACTTCCCAGGAGGTCACCCATCCTAGTACTACTCTCGCCCAAGCACGCTTAACTGCGGAGTTCTGATGGGATCCGGTGCATTAGTGCTGGTATGATCGCACCTATTATAGTTCGCACACACAATTTTGTTAACCATGCGGCGCGAGAGAGCGTAACACTATCCGCGAAGCCTTGCGGGTACCGTAGGTGCCTGTCGAGGATGAGGCCATTGCGGCTCGCCCTTAGGTGTCCTACTCGGGATAGCGTCATTTAAAGAATGAAGGTCGGCACGACGTTAAAAAAAAAAAAAAAAGAGGTGCAACACGAGGACTTCCCAGGAGGTCACCCATCCTAGTACTACTCTCGCCCAAGCACGCTTAACTGCGGAGTTCTGATGGGATCCGGTGCATTAGTGCTGGTATGATCGCACCTATTATAGTTCGCACACACAATTTTGTTAACCATGCGGCGCGAGAGAGCGTAACACTATCCGCGAAGCCTTGCGGGTACCGTAGGTGCCTGTCGAGGATGAGGCCATTGCGGCTCGCCCTTAGGTGTCCTACTCGGGATAGCGTCATTTAAAGAATGAAGGTCGGCACGACGTTAAAAAAAAAAAAAAAGAGGTGCAACACGAGGACTTCCCAGGGTCACCCATCCTAGTACTACTCTCGCCCAAGCACGCTTAACTGCGGAGTTCTGATGGGATCCGGTGCATTAGTGCTGGTATGATCGCACCTATTATAGTTCGCACACACAATTTTGTTAACCATGCGGCGCGAGAGAGCGTAACACTATCGCGAAGCCTTGCGGGTACCGTAGGTGCCTGTCGAGGATGAGGCCATTGCGGCTCGCCCTTAGGTGTCCTACTCGGGATAGCGTCATTTAAAGAATGAAGGTCGGCACGACGTTAAAAAAAAAAAAAAAGAGGTGCAACACGAGGACTTCCCAGGAGGTCACCCATCCTAGTACTACTCTCGCCCAAGCACGCTTAACTGCGGAGTTCTGATGGGATCCGGTGCATTAGTGCTGGTATGATCGCACCTATTATAGTTCGCACACACAATTTTGTTAACCATGCGGCGCGAGAGAGCGTAACACTATCCGCGAAGCCTTGCGGGTACCGTAGGTGCCTGTCGAGGATGAGGCCATTGCGGCTCGCCCTTAGGTGTCCTACTCGGGATAGCGTCATTTAAAGAATGAAGGTCGGCACGACGTTAAAAAAAAAAAAAAAGAGGTGCAACACGAGGACTTCCCAGGAGGTCACCCATCCTAGTACTACTCTCGCCCAAGCACGCTTAACTGCGGAGTTCTGATGGGATCCGGTGCATTAGTGCTGGTATGATCGCACCTATTATAGTTCGCACACACAATTTTGTTAACCATGCGGCGCGAGAGAGCGTAACACTATCCGCGAAGCCTTGCGGGTACCGTAGGTGCCTGTCGAGGATGAGGCCATTGCGGCTCGCCCTTAGGTGTCCTACTCGGGATAGCGTCATTTAAAGAATGAAGGTCGGCACGACGTTAAAAAAAAAAAAAAAGAGGTGCAACACGAGGACTTCCCAGGAGGTCACCCATCCTAGTACTACTCTCGCCCAAGCACGCTTAACTGCGGAGTTCTGATGGGATCCGGTGCATTAGTGCTGGTATGATCGCACCTATTATAGTTCGCACACACAATTTTGTTAACCATGCGGCGCGAGAGAGCGTAACACTATCGCGAAGCCTTGCGGGTACCGTAGGTGCCTGTCGAGGATGAGGCCATTGCGGCTCGCCCTTAGGTGTCCTACTCGGGATAGCGTCATTTAAAGAATGAAGGTCGGCACGACGTTAAAAAAAAAAAAAAAGAGGTGCAACACGAGGACTTCCCAGGAGGTCACCCATCCTAGTACTACTCTCGCCCAAGCACGCTTAACTGCGGAGTTCTGATGGGATCCGGTGCATTAGTGCTGGTATGATCGCACCTATTATAGTTCGCACACACAATTTTGTTAACCATGCGGCGCGAGAGAGCGTAACACTATCCGCGAAGCCTTGCGGGTACCGTAGGTGCCTGTCGAGGATGAGGCCATTGCGGCTCGCCCTTAGGTGTCCTACTCGGGATAGCGTCATTTAAAGAATGAAGGTCGGCACGACGTTAAAAAAAAAAAAAAAGAGGTGCAACACGAGGACTTCCCAGGAGGTCACCCATCCTAGTACTACTCTCGCCCAAGCACGCTTAACTGCGGAGTTCTGATGGGATCCGGTGCATTAGTGCTGGTATGATCGCACCTATTATAGTTCGCACACACAATTTTGTTAACCATGCGGCGCGAGAGAGCGTAACACTATCCGCGAAGCCTTGCGGGTACCGTAGGTGCCTGTCGAGGATGAGGCCATTGCGGCTCGCCCTTAGGTGTCCTACTCGGGATAGCGTCATTTAAAGAATGAAGGTCGGCACGACGTTAAAAAAAAAAAAAAAAGGGTGCAACACGAGGACTTCCCAGGAGGTCACCCATCCTAGTACTACTCTCGCCCAAGCACGCTTAACTGCGGAGTTCTGATGGGATCCGGTGCATTAGTGCTGGTATGATCGCACCTATTATAGTTCGCACACACAATTTTGTTAACCATGCGGCGCGAGAGAGCGTAACACTATCCGCGAAGCCTTGCGGGTACCGTAGGTGCCTGTCGAGGATGAGGCCATTGCGGCTCGCCCTTAGGTGTCCTACTCGGGATAGCGTCATTTAAAGAATGAAGGTCGGCACGACGTTAAAAAAAAAAAAAAAAGAGGTGCAACACGAGGACTTCCCAGGAGGTCACCCATCCTAGTACTACTCTCGCCCAAGCACGCTTAACTGCGGAGTTCTGATGGGATCCGGTGCATTAGTGCTGGTATGATCGCACCTATTATAGTTCGCACACACAATTTTGTTAACCATGCGGCGCGAGAGAGCGTAACACTATCCGCGAAGCCTTGCGGGTACCGTAGGTGCCTGTCGAGGATGAGGCCATTGCGGCTCGCCCTTAGGTGTCCTACTCGGGATAGCGTCATTTAAAGAATGAAGGTCGGCACGACGTTAAAAAAAAAAAAAAAGAGGTGCAACACGAGGACTTCCCAGGAGGTCACCCATCCTAGTACTACTCTCGCCCAAGCACGCTTAACTGCGGAGTTCTGATGGGATCCGGTGCATTAGTGCTGGTATGATCGCACCTATTATAGTTCGCACACACAATTTTGTTAACCATGCGGCGCGAGAGAGCGTAACACTATCGCGAAGCCTTGCGGGTACCGTAGGTGCCTGTCGAGGATGAGGCCATTGCGGCTCGCCCTTAGGTGTCCTACTCGGGATAGCGTCATTTAAAGAATGAAGGTCGGCACGACGTTAAAAAAAAAAAAAAAAGAGGTGCAACACGAGGACTTCCCAGAGGTCACCCATCCTAGTACTACTCTCGCCCAAGCACGCTTAACTGCGGAGTTCTGATGGGATCCGGTGCATTAGTGCTGGTATGATCGCACCTATTATAGTTCGCACACACAATTTTGTTAACCATGCGGCGCGAGAGAGCGTAACACTATCCGCGAAGCCTTGCGGGTACCGTAGGTGCCTGTCGAGGATGAGGCCATTGCGGCTCGCCCTTAGGTGTCCTACTCGGGATAGCGTCATTTAAAGAATGAAGGTCGGCACGACGTTAAAAAAAAAAAAAAAGAGGTGCAACACGAGGACTTCCCAGGAGGTCACCCATCCTAGTACTACTCTCGCCCAAGCACGCTTAACTGCGGAGTTCTGATGGGATCCGGTGCATTAGTGCTGGTATGATCGCACCTATTATAGTTCGCACACACAATTTTGTTAACCATGCGGCGCGAGAGAGCGTAACACTATCCGCGAAGCCTTGCGGGTACCGTAGGTGCCTGTCGAGGATGAGGCCATTGCGGCTCGCCCTTAGGTGTCCTACTCGGGATAGCGTCATTTAAAGAATGAAGGTCGGCACGACGTTAAAAAAAAAAAAAAAAGGTGCAACACGAGGACTTCCCAGGAGGTCACCCATCCTAGTACTACTCTCGCCCAAGCACGCTTAACTGCGGAGTTCTGATGGGATCCGGTGCATTAGTGCTGGTATGATCGCACCTATTATAGTTCGCACACACAATTTTGTTAACCATGCGGCGCGAGAGAGCGTAACACTATCCGCGAAGCCTTGCGGGTACCGTAGGTGCCTGTCGAGGATGAGGCCATTGCGGCTCGCCCTTAGGTGTCCTACTCGGGATAGCGTCATTTAAAGAATGAAGGTCGGCACGACGTTAAAAAAAAAAAAAAAAAGAGGACTTCCCAGTCACCCATCCTAGTACTACTCTCGCCCAAGCACGCTTAACTGCGGAGTTCTGATGGGATCCGGTGCATTAGTGCTGGTATGATCGCACCTATTATAGTTCGCACACACAATTTTGTTAACCATGCGGCGCGAGAGAGCGTAACACTATCGCGAAGCCTTGCGGGTACCGTAGGTGCCTGTCGAGGATGAGGCCATTGCGGCTCGCCCTTAGGTGTCCTACTCGGGATAGCGTCATTTAAAGAATGAAGGTCGGCACGACGTTAAAAAAAAAAAAAAAGAGGTGCAACACGAGGACTTCCCAGGAGGTCACCCATCCTAGTACTACTCTCGCCCAAGCACGCTTAACTGCGGAGTTCTGATGGGATCCGGTGCATTAGTGCTGGTATGATCGCACCTATTATAGTTCGCACACACAATTTTGTTAACCATGCGGCGCGAGAGAGCGTAACACTATCCGCGAAGCCTTGCGGGTACCGTAGGTGCCTGTCGAGGATGAGGCCATTGCGGCTCGCCCTTAGGTGTCCTACTCGGGATAGCGTCATTTAAAGAATGAAGGTCGGCACGACGTTAAAAAAAAAAAAAAGAGGTGCAACACGAGGACTTCCCAGGAGGTCACCCATCCTAGTACTACTCTCGCCCAAGCACGCTTAACTGCGGAGTTCTGATGGGATCCGGTGCATTAGTGCTGGTATGATCGCACCTATTATAGTTCGCACACACAATTTTGTTAACCATGCGGCGCGAGAGAGCGTAACACTATCCGCGAAGCCTTGCGGGTACCGTAGGTGCCTGTCGAGGATGAGGCCATTGCGGCTCGCCCTTAGGTGTCCTACTCGGGATAGCGTCATTTAAAGAATGAAGGTCGGCACGACGTTAAAAAAAAAAAAAAAAAGGTGCAACACGAGGACTTCCCAGGAGGTCACCCATCCTAGTACTACTCTCGCCCAAGCACGCTTAACTGCGGAGTTCTGATGGGATCCGGTGCATTAGTGCTGGTATGATCGCACCTATTATAGTTCGCACACACAATTTTGTTAACCATGCGGCGCGAGAGAGCGTAACACTATCCGCGAAGCCTTGCGGGTACCGTAGGTGCCTGTCGAGGATGAGGCCATTGCGGCTCGCCCTTAGGTGTCCTACTCGGGATAGCGTCATTTAAAGAATGAAGGTCGGCACGACGTTAAAAAAAAAAAAAAAGAGGTGCAACACGAGGACTTCCCAGGAGGTCACCCATCCTAGTACTACTCTCGCCCAAGCACGCTTAACTGCGGAGTTCTGATGGGATCCGGTGCATTAGTGCTGGTATGATCGCACCTATTATAGTTCGCACACACAATTTTGTTAACCATGCGGCGCGAGAGAGCGTAACACTATCGCGAAGCCTTGCGGGTACCGTAGGTGCCTGTCGAGGATGAGGCCATTGCGGCTCGCCCTTAGGTGTCCTACTCGGGATAGCGTCATTTAAAGAATGAAGGTCGGCACGACGTTAAAAAAAAAAAAAAAGAGGTGCAACACGAGGACTTCCCAGGAGGTCACCCATCCTAGTACTACTCTCGCCCAAGCACGCTTAACTGCGGAGTTCTGATGGGATCCGGTGCATTAGTGCTGGTATGATCGCACCTATTATAGTTCGCACACACAATTTTGTTAACCATGCGGCGCGAGAGAGCGTAACACTATCCGCGAAGCCTTGCGGGTACCGTAGGTGCCTGTCGAGGATGAGGCCATTGCGGCTCGCCCTTAGGTGTCCTACTCGGGATAGCGTCATTTAAAGAATGAAGGTCGGCACGACGTTAAAAAAAAAAAAAGAGGTGCAACACGAGGACTTCCCAGGGTCACCCATCCTAGTACTACTCTCGCCCAAGCACGCTTAACTGCGGAGTTCTGATGGGATCCGGTGCATTAGTGCTGGTATGATCGCACCTATTATAGTTCGCACACACAATTTTGTTAACCATGCGGCGCGAGAGAGCGTAACACTATCCGCGAAGCCTTGCGGGTACCGTAGGTGCCTGTCGAGGATGAGGCCATTGCGGCTCGCCCTTAGGTGTCCTACTCGGGATAGCGTCATTTAAAGAATGAAGGTCGGCACGACGTTAAAAAAAAAAAAAAAGAGGTGCAACACGAGGACTTCCCAGGGTCACCCATCCTAGTACTACTCTCGCCCAAGCACGCTTAACTGCGGAGTTCTGATGGGATCCGGTGCATTAGTGCTGGTATGATCGCACCTATTATAGTTCGCACACACAATTTTGTTAACCATGCGGCGCGAGAGAGCGTAACACTATCCGCGAAGCCTTGCGGGTACCGTAGGTGCCTGTCGAGGATGAGGCCATTGCGGCTCGCCCTTAGGTGTCCTACTCGGGATAGCGTCATTTAAAGAATGAAGGTCGGCACGACGTTAAAAAAAAAAAAAAGAGGTGCAACACGAGGACTTCCCAGGAGGTCACCCATCCTAGTACTACTCTCGCCCAAGCACGCTTAACTGCGGAGTTCTGATGGGATCCGGTGCATTAGTGCTGGTATGATCGCACCTATTATAGTTCGCACACACAATTTTGTTAACCATGCGGCGCGAGAGAGCGTAACACTATCGCGAAGCCTTGCGGGTACCGTAGGTGCCTGTCGAGGATGAGGCCATTGCGGCTCGCCCTTAGGTGTCCTACTCGGGATAGCGTCATTTAAAGAATGAAGGTCGGCACGACGTTAAAAAAAAAAAAAAAGAGGTGCAACACGAGGACTTCCCAGGAGGTCACCCATCCTAGTACTACTCTCGCCCAAGCACGCTTAACTGCGGAGTTCTGATGGGATCCGGTGCATTAGTGCTGGTATGATCGCACCTATTATAGTTCGCACACACAATTTTGTTAACCATGCGGCGCGAGAGAGCGTAACACTATCGCGAAGCCTTGCGGGTACCGTAGGTGCCTGTCGAGGATGAGGCCATTGCGGCTCGCCCTTAGGTGTCCTACTCGGGATAGCGTCATTTAAAGAATGAAGGTCGGCACGACGTTAAAAAAAAAAAAAAAGGTGCAACACGAGGACTTCCCAGGAGGTCACCCATCCTAGTACTACTCTCGCCCAAGCACGCTTAACTGCGGAGTTCTGATGGGATCCGGTGCATTAGTGCTGGTATGATCGCACCTATTATAGTTCGCACACACAATTTTGTTAACCATGCGGCGCGAGAGAGCGTAACACTATCCGCGAAGCCTTGCGGGTACCGTAGGTGCCTGTCGAGGATGAGGCCATTGCGGCTCGCCCTTAGGTGTCCTACTCGGGATAGCGTCATTTAAAGAATGAAGGTCGGCACGACGTTAAAAAAAAAAAAAAGAGGTGCAACACGAGGACTTCCCAGGAGGTCACCCATCCTAGTACTACTCTCGCCCAAGCACGCTTAACTGCGGAGTTCTGATGGGATCCGGTGCATTAGTGCTGGTATGATCGCACCTATTATAGTTCGCACACACAATTTTGTTAACCATGCGGCGCGAGAGAGCGTAACACTATCCGCGAAGCCTTGCGGGTACCGTAGGTGCCTGTCGAGGATGAGGCCATTGCGGCTCGCCCTTAGGTGTCCTACTCGGGATAGCGTCATTTAAAGAATGAAGGTCGGCACGACGTTAAAAAAAAAAAAAAGAGGTGCAACACGAGGACTTCCCAGGAGGTCACCCATCCTAGTACTACTCTCGCCCAAGCACGCTTAACTGCGGAGTTCTGATGGGATCCGGTGCATTAGTGCTGGTATGATCGCACCTATTATAGTTCGCACACACAATTTTGTTAACCATGCGGCGCGAGAGAGCGTAACACTATCCGCGAAGCCTTGCGGGTACCGTAGGTGCCTGTCGAGGATGAGGCCATTGCGGCTCGCCCTTAGGTGTCCTACTCGGGATAGCGTCATTTAAAGAATGAAGGTCGGCACGACGTTAAAAAAAAAAAAAAAGAGGTGCAACACGAGGACTTCCCAGGAGGTCACCCATCCTAGTACTACTCTCGCCCAAGCACGCTTAACTGCGGAGTTCTGATGGGATCCGGTGCATTAGTGCTGGTATGATCGCACCTATTATAGTTCGCACACACAATTTTGTTAACCATGCGGCGCGAGAGAGCGTAACACTATCCGCGAAGCCTTGCGGGTACCGTAGGTGCCTGTCGAGGATGAGGCCATTGCGGCTCGCCCTTAGGTGTCCTACTCGGGATAGCGTCATTTAAAGAATGAAGGTCGGCACGACGTTAAAAAAAAAAAAAAGGTGCAACACGAGGACTTCCCAGGAGGTCACCCATCCTAGTACTACTCTCGCCCAAGCACGCTTAACTGCGGAGTTCTGATGGGATCCGGTGCATTAGTGCTGGTATGATCGCACCTATTATAGTTCGCACACACAATTTTGTTAACCATGCGGCGCGAGAGAGCGTAACACTATCCGCGAAGCCTTGCGGGTACCGTAGGTGCCTGTCGAGGATGAGGCCATTGCGGCTCGCCCTTAGGTGTCCTACTCGGGATAGCGTCATTTAAAGAATGAAGGTCGGCACGACGTTAAAAAAAAAAAAAAAGAGGTGCAACACGAGGACTTCCCAGGAGGTCACCCATCCTAGTACTACTCTCGCCCAAGCACGCTTAACTGCGGAGTTCTGATGGGATCCGGTGCATTAGTGCTGGTATGATCGCACCTATTATAGTTCGCACACACAATTTTGTTAACCATGCGGCGCGAGAGAGCGTAACACTATCCGCGAAGCCTTGCGGGTACCGTAGGTGCCTGTCGAGGATGAGGCCATTGCGGCTCGCCCTTAGGTGTCCTACTCGGGATAGCGTCATTTAAAGAATGAAGGTCGGCACGACGTTAAAAAAAAAAAAAAAGGGTGCAACACGAGGACTTCCCAGGAGGTCACCCATCCTAGTACTACTCTCGCCCAAGCACGCTTAACTGCGGAGTTCTGATGGGATCCGGTGCATTAGTGCTGGTATGATCGCACCTATTATAGTTCGCACACACAATTTTGTTAACCATGCGGCGCGAGAGAGCGTAACACTATCCGCGAAGCCTTGCGGGTACCGTAGGTGCCTGTCGAGGATGAGGCCATTGCGGCTCGCCCTTAGGTGTCCTACTCGGGATAGCGTCATTTAAAGAATGAAGGTCGGCACGACGTTAAAAAAAAAAAAAAAGGTGCAACACGAGGACTTCCCAGGAGGTCACCCATCCTAGTACTACTCTCGCCCAAGCACGCTTAACTGCGGAGTTCTGATGGGATCCGGTGCATTAGTGCTGGTATGATCGCACCTATTATAGTTCGCACACACAATTTTGTTAACCATGCGGCGCGAGAGAGCGTAACACTATCCGCGAAGCCTTGCGGGTACCGTAGGTGCCTGTCGAGGATGAGGCCATTGCGGCTCGCCCTTAGGTGTCCTACTCGGGATAGCGTCATTTAAAGAATGAAGGTCGGCACGACGTTAAAAAAAAAAAAAAGAGGTGCAACACGAGGACTTCCCAGGAGGTCACCCATCCTAGTACTACTCTCGCCCAAGCACGCTTAACTGCGGAGTTCTGATGGGATCCGGTGCATTAGTGCTGGTATGATCGCACCTATTATAGTTCGCACACACAATTTTGTTAACCATGCGGCGCGAGAGAGCGTAACACTATCCGCGAAGCCTTGCGGGTACCGTAGGTGCCTGTCGAGGATGAGGCCATTGCGGCTCGCCCTTAGGTGTCCTACTCGGGATAGCGTCATTTAAAGAATGAAGGTCGGCACGACGTTAAAAAAAAAAAAAAGAGGTGCAACACGAGGACTTCCCAGGAGGTCACCCATCCTAGTACTACTCTCGCCCAAGCACGCTTAACTGCGGAGTTCTGATGGGATCCGGTGCATTAGTGCTGGTATGATCGCACCTATTATAGTTCGCACACACAATTTTGTTAACCATGCGGCGCGAGAGAGCGTAACACTATCCGAAGCCTTGCGGGTACCGTAGGTGCCTGTCGAGGATGAGGCCATTGCGGCTCGCCCTTAGGTGTCCTACTCGGGATAGCGTCATTTAAAGAATGAAGGTCGGCACGACGTTAAAAAAAAAAAAAGTGGTGCAACACGAGGACTTCCCAGAGGTCACCCATCCTAGTACTACTCTCGCCAAGCACGCTTAACTGCGGAGTTCTGATGGGATCCGGTGCATTAGTGCTGGTATGATCGCACCTATTATAGTTCGCACACACAATTTTGTTAACCATGTGGCGCGAGAGAGCGTAACACTATCCGCGAAGCCTTGCGGGTACCGTAGGTGCCTGTCGAGGATGAGGCCATTGCGGCTCGCCCTTAGGTGTCCTACTCGGGATAGCGTCATTTAAAGAATGAAGGTCGGCACGACGTTAAAAAAAAAAAAAAAGTGGTGCAACACGAGGACTTCCCAAGGGTCACCCATCCTAGTACTACTCTCGCCCAAGCACGCTTAACTGCGGAGTTCTGATGGATCCGGTGCATTAGTGCTGGTATGATCGCACCTATTATAGTTCGCACACACAATTTTGTTAACCATGCGGCGCGAGAGAGCGTAACACTATCCGCGAAGCCTTGCGGGTACCGTAGGTGCCTGTCGAGGATGAGGCCATTGCGGCTCGCCCTTAGGTGTCCTACTCGGGATAGCGTCATTTAAAGAATGAAGGTCGGCACGACGTTAAAAAAAAAAAAAAAGAGGTGCAACACGAGGACTTCCCAAGAGGTCACCCATCCTAGTACTACTCTCGCCCAAGCACGCTTAACTGCGGAGTTCTGATGGGATCCGGTGCATTAGTGCTGGTATGATCGCACCTATTATAGTTCGCACACACAATTTTGTTAACCATGCGGCGAGAGAGCGTAACACTATCCGCGAAGCCTTGCGGGTACCGTAGGTGCCTGTCGAGGATGAGGCCATTGCGGCTCGCCCTTAGGTGTCCTACTCGGGATAGCGTCATTTAAAGAATGAAGGTCGGCACGACGTTAAAAAAAAAAAAAAGTGGTGCAACACGAGGACTTCCCAGAGGTCACCCATCCTAGTACTACTCTCGCCCAAGCACGCTTAACTGCGGAGTTCTGATGGGATCCGGTGCATTAGTGCTGGTATGATCGCACCTATTATAGTTCGCACACACAATTTTGTTAACCATGCGGCGCGAGAGAGCGTAACACTATCGCGAAGCCTTGCGGGTACCGTAGGTGCCTGTCGAGGATGAGGCCATTGCGGCTCGCCCTTAGGTGTCTACTCGGATAGCGTCATTAAAGAATGAAGGTCGGCACGACGTTAAAAAAAAAAAAAGAGTGCAACACGAGGACTTCCCAGGAGGTCACCATCCTAGTACTACTCTCGCCCAAGCACGCTTTAACTGCGGAGTTCTGATGGGATCCGGTGCATTAGTGCTGGTATGATCGCACCTATTATAGTTCGCACACACAATTTGTTAACCATGCGGCGCGAGAGAGCGTAACACTATCCGCGAAGCCTTGCGCGGTACCGTAGGTGCCTGTCGAGGATGAGGCCATTGCGGCTCGCCCTTAGGTGTCCTACTCGGGATAGCGTCATTTAAAGAATGAAGGTCGGCACGACGTTTAAAAAAAAAAAAAAGAGGTGCAACACGAGACTTCCCAGGAGGTCACCCATCCTAGTACTACTCT
>NC_092041.1:40800845-40888146 GCF_003086295.3 Arachis hypogaea | reverse complement strand
GTAACTCATTTCTGCAATAAACAGCTTTACTCTGCTATGGTCCGATATGGAATTAGCCACAAAGTGGCAACCCTGTATCATCCACAGACAAATGACAAGCTGAAGTCTCTATCAGAGAGCTAAAAAGTTGAAAAAGGGAAACTCAGCTATGAGCTACAGAATTAAAAGACTCAATGCCTGCTTGAAAATATCAAAGATTTTATAAGGAAAAGGCAAAGAAGTGGCATTGACCAAGAATTGTTCATCCAGAGTCTTTGAGCAGGACAAAAATGCTGCTCTTCAACTCTAGGCTCAGATGTTCCAGGAAACTTAAATCTCGGTGGAGGGGTCTGTAGTTGATTACAGGAGTGTCACCATATGGATATGTTGAGCTTCAGGATACTGATTCTGACAAAAAGTTCATTGTTAATGGACAGAGGATCAACATTATCTGAAAGTAATTTTGAGCAGGAATGCTCAAAACTGAGGCTGGAATGATCCTCAGTGAAGGTCCAGCTAAAGACAATAAAGAAGCGCTTGCTGGGAGGCAACCCAGTCATTAGCAGGTTATATGTTTTGTTTCTACAAGGGCAATTATCAAAATTGAAGAAATTCACAGAGTTACAGAAGGATCAGTGCAAAAAGCAGAGAAAAGAGCTGCTGGCGAAAAAAAAAACTCCAGTAAGGGGTACTTTGGGCGTTAAAACGCCAGAATGGGCACCATTCTGGGCGTTTAACGGCAGTAAAGGTGCCATTTTTGGGCGTTAAACGCCAGAATGGGCACCATTCTGGCGGGTCTAACGCCAGGTGTGCAGCATCCTGGGTGTTTAGCAAACCGCCCAGTGATAAAGGATTTCTGACGTTAACGCCAGCCAGGGTACTTGGCTGGGCATTAAACGCCCAAATTGGCCAACAAATTGGGCGTTAAACCCAGAATGATACCATTCTGGGCGTTAACGCCAGAAAGGCAAGGGGAGGAGATTTTGTTTCCCACTTCAAATTTTTTCAAACTTTCTTGTTTTGATTCATATTTTTCTGCATAAACACATTACAAATTTTCATCATTCATCTCTCCAATTTCAAAATTAAAATCTTCTTCAAATCTATTTCAAATCCTTTCCTAGGCTCTTTCAAAAACTCAATTATCTCCTCAAATTTTTTCCATATCTTCTCAAATCTCCCTCAAATTTTCGAAAAATCTCTCCTCCTCTCCTATTTAAACACGTTCGGCCACCCTATTTCCCCACATCATTCGAATTTGCTCTCCTCCTCTCTCCCCTCTTTCCTTTCTTTTGCTTGAGGACAAGCAAACCTCTAAGTTTGGTGTGCTTTTCCGTGATCACAAAGTCAAGATTCATCAAGATCATGGCTCCTAAGGGGAAAACAAACCAATTTAAGAGGAAAGAAAGAGAATAATCCAAAGAATCTTTGGAATCAAGAGAAGTTCTTAACCAAAGAACATGAAGACCATTATCACAAAATAATGGGTCTGAGATCAGTGATCCCGGAAGTCAAATTCGATCTGAAAGAAGATGAATATCCGGGGATCCAAGAGCAAATTCGAAACAGAGGATGGGAAGTTCTAACCCAATCCTGAGATAAAGGTTGGAAGAAATATGGTTCAGGAATTCTACTCAAATTTGTGGCTGACAGATAAGCAAGAGAATGACTGGAACTGTTTTCTATACTTACAGAACCATGGTCAGAGGGAAAGTTATCTACTTCCATCTGACAAAATAAGAGAGGTCTTCAAATTACCTCAACTGCAAGATGATCCTGAATCCTTTAATAGGAGAATGGTGAGAGCAGATAAGGGGTTGGATCAAGTTCTAGAGGATATTTGCCCCCTGGAACTAAGTGGATAACCAATTCAAAAGGTGTCCCAAACCAACTCAAGAGGGGAACCTCAAAACCAATTGCAAGAGGCTGGCTAGACTTTATTGGGCGTTCCATATTGCCCACTAGCAACCGTTTCTGAGGTCACTATCAAGAGAGCAGTGATGATTCATTGCATTATGCTTGGAAAAGAAGTGGAAGTTCATCATCTGATTGCTTGTGAGATCTACACAATTGCAAATAAGAATTCCACTGAAGCCAAACTGGCTACCCAAGCTTGATCTCCTTGCTCTGTAAAGAGGCTGGGGTGAAGATGGGAGTAGATGAATTCATACCCATTGAACATCCAATCACCAAGAAGTCAATGGAAGGACAAATGCAAGACAACTCTATCAAAAAAAGGGCGCAGGAGTTCCTCCCTGAATTTCCTGAAATTGGACTACTGGGCCAGCCTAGAAGCATCTATCACCAAGTTGCAAGAAACTATGGAGCAACTTAAGGAAGAACAGCAGAATCAGAACTGCATGCTCTGCAAATTGCTGAAGGAACAAGAGAAGTAGGGGCGTGAACTTCAAGAGTTGAAATGCCAAAAGCTCTCCTCTCAAGTTGAGGGAGCATCCACTTCTCAAATCAAGGTTGTTGAGTCCTAACTCTGTGATAACCTCTATCATTAGGAGCCTATTTAAGTTTTTGTTTTCTATTCCTACTAGTCTCATCTTATATCTATTTTTGAGTCTTGTTCTTAATTCATGATTAATAAAATTTAAAGTTCATATCTTAAAGCTGTGAATATCCTATGAATCCATCACCTCTCTAAATGAAAAGTGCTTTAATCACAAAAGAACAAGAAGTACAGGATTTTGAATTCATCTTTGAAACTAGTTGAATTAGTTTGATGTGGTGACAATACTTTTTGTTTTCTGAATGAATTCTTGAACAGTGCATATGTCTTTTGAATTTGTTGTTTTAAGAATGTTAAAATTGTTGGCTCTTGAAAGAATGAGAAAAAAAGAGAACTGTTATTGAGGATCTGAAAAATCATCAAATTGATTCTTGAAGCTAGAAAAGCAGTGATTCAAAAAAAAATGAAAAAAATTAGAAGAAAAAGAAAGAAATGTCCGAGGGTTACCTGAACTGTAGGCGATCTCGGGGGGGGGGGGGGGGGGGGGGGGGGGGGGGGGGGTCGGATGAGATCTTCTGTGTTGGTCGGAGCCGACGTGTCCGGCATGTGTACGGCGGCGGAGCTGGTGTGTCCGACTTGTTGGACTTGGTGGTGGTGCTGATCCTTCGTCGCCGGAGGGTGGGGGGTACCTGCAAGGGACTCCGATGCTTAAGTTAGCAAGGGTATTGAGCAGGTATTGAGTAGAATCAGAGTATGAGTTATACCTGGGTGCTCCAGTGTATTTATAATGGTGAGATGTGGCCTCCTGCGGATAAGATAAGTTAGTTATCTTATCTTATCTTTAAGTGAGGTCATCTTATCTTTCAAGGGAACCGCCTTTATCTTTCTGGGTTTTAGCTGCCTTTAGATTGGGCTGTGTTCCTTCGTTTTGGGTCTGCTTTGGGCTCCTTTGGCGAGTTGGCCGAGCTCTTTGAGAAGAGGTCGGGCATTTGGCCGAGCTCTTTGAGAAGAGGTCGGGCATTTGGCCGAGCTCTTTGAGAAGAGGTCGGATAGTCTGACATGAAGAGGTCGGTCGGCTTGTCACTAAACATCCCGGGTCGGATAGCTTGACCCAGGGTATGAACAGTAGCTATGTTCAAGAATCATAATTCTTAACTAGGAGAATCAATAACACTATCTGAGTTCCTATGGATGCCAATCATTCTAAACTTCAAAGGATAAAGTGAGATGCCGAAACTGTTCAGAAGCAAAAAGCCACTAGTCCCGCTCATCTAATTGGAGCTAAGTTTCTTTGATATTTTGGAGTCTATAGTATATTCTCTTCTTTTTATTCTATTTTGATTTTCAGTTGCTTGGGGACAAGCAACAATTTAAGTTTGGTGTTGTGATGAGCGGATAATTTATACGCTTTTTGGCATTGTTTTTAGTATGTTTTAGTATATTTTAGATAGTTTTTAGTATATTTTTATTAGTTTTTAGTTAAAATTCACTTTTCTGGACTTTACTATGAGTTTGTGTGTTTTTTTGTGATTTCAGGTATTTTCTGACTGAAATTGAGGGTCCTGAGCAAAAATCTGATTCAGAGGCTGAAAAGGACTGCAGATGTTGTTGGATTCTGACCTCCCTGCACTCGAAGTAGATTTTCTAGAGCTACAGAAGCCCAATTGGCGCGCTCTCAACGGCATTGGAAAGTAGACATCCTGGGCTTTCCAGCAATGTATAATAGTCCATACTTTGCCCGAGATTTGATGGCCCAAACCGGCGTTGCAAATAAGCTTCAGAATTCCCAGCGTTTAACGCTGGAACTGGCATAAAAATTGGAGTTAAATGCCCAAACTGGCATAAAAGCTGGTGTTTAACCCCAGAAAAAGTCTCTACACATGAAAGCTTCAATGCTCAGCCCAAGAACACACTAAGTGGACCCAGAAGTGGATTTTTACGTCATTTACTCATTTCTGTATACCCTAGGTTACTAGTTCACTATTAATAGGATCTTTTGACATTGTATCTGTACCTTATGACACATTACACGTTTCTCATTGTATCTTCTACGGCATGAGTCTCTAAACCCCATGGTTGGGGGTGAGGAGCTCTACTGTGTCTTGATGGATTAATGCAATTACTACTGTTTTTCATTCAATCACGCTTGCTTCCATTCTAAGATATCACTTGTTCTTCAACCTGATGAATGTGATGATCCGTGACACTCATCATCATTCTCGCCTATGAACGTGTGCCTGATAACCACCTCCGTTCTACTTTAGATTGAGTGAATATCTCTTGGATTCCTTAATCAGAATCTTCGTGGTATAAGCTAGAATTGATGGCGGCATTCAAGAGAATCCAGAAGGTCTAAACCTTGTCTGTGGTATTCTGAGTAGGATTCAAGGATTGAATGACTGTGACGAGCTTCAAACTCCTGAGGGCTGGGCGTTAGTGATAGACGCAAAAGAATCACTGGATTCTATTCCAACCCGATTGAGAACCGACAGATGATTAGCCGTGCTGTGACAGAGCACGTTGAACATTTTCACTGAGAGGATGGGAGGTAGCCATTGACAACGGTGAAACCCTACATACAGCTTGCCATGGAAGGAGTCTTGCGTGCCTAAGAAGAAGACAGTAGGAAAGCAGAGATTCAGAAGATAGAGCATCTCCAAAACCTCAACCTGTTCTCCATTACTGCAAAACAAGTACTTATTTCATGTTCTTTTACTTTTCACAATAAATCCTGATGATTATTGATATCCTGACTAAGAGTTACAAGATAACCATAGCTTGCTTCAAGCCGACAATCTCCGTGGGATCGACCCTTACTCACGTAAGGTATTACTTGGACGACCCAGTGCACTTGCTGGTTAGTTGTGCGGGATTGCAAAAGTGTGATTGCAATTTAGTGCACCAAGCAACCTTGTCCGGCGGAGCGAGTAGGTGCTCTGGATGATAGTTCCTTGCCGCTATGGAGGGGAACATAAGTTCACAAAAGCGGTTGGGGAACCTTGCAGAATCTTTCGCCGGTTTGCCCTTTTCATTCTCATCAATGAGCCGGGAGCCTCACCAGAATGTTCTGGAGAAGGTCCTCATTCACCAAACCAAAACTTCCACCGTTCCCGGTGACCATGAAAATCAAAACAAGAAATCAAATTTAAGAGCAAATAATCAGATCAAAGAAAAATTTGACCAATAATTTACCTAAGGCTGCATTGTAGATGCAGAGATAGAAACAGAGAGGCTGGAGAGAGAAGACATAAACAGCGAAGAGGCTAGGGGAGGCAAAAATAACAGAGAGTGAATCGAAGCACACAAGGAGCGAAGGCGATAGAGCAGATGGGAAGAGACAATAGAGGAAGGAGGGCAGAGACTGGCGGCGCAGAGGAAGGAAAGGCGACCTCCATTCGCTAACCGACACGGTGAGTAGTGAGCACCGAGGGAGTGCGAGCGCCAGCAGAGACAGGTTAGGGGAGACGACGGAGCGAGCCCTGACAGATGAGAGAGTGCAAGCACCGTAGATGAGCTTTGTCTGAGTGTTAGGGTTTTCAGAGCGTTAGTGTGTAATAGGGGAGAAGAGTAGAAGTCTGATGAGTTAGTGACTTAGTGTAGCGCGTTTGGGAGGGAGTTTCTTTTTTTCTAGTGGAACCTTTTTAGCACGCTTTTCTAGGGTGCCAATAGAGTTATTAGAAATGGGGACGCTTTAAAAACGTGCCAAGATCAAAAACTTTTCGCCACGCTTTATAAGTATCTCTATTTCTCCCTATGGCCACGCTTTTTAAGTGTGTCAAGAAAAAGCGTATCCAAATCTCTAATCAATTTCCACCCTCATAAAAGCGTGGCTATAGACCCCTTTCGCCACGCTTTTTAAACGTGGCAAAAAAAGCGTGTCCAAATCCCTAATCAATTGCCACCCTCGTAAAAGCGTGGCCATTGACCACTTTTGGCCATGCTTTTAAAGTGTGGCAAGAAAAAAGCGTGGCCATAGGCCTTTTTTCTTGTAGTGTACTTGGAGAGAATACTTCCAACTCTTAGCACCATACTAATTCGAATCTTGTTGATTAGATTTAGTGCCAGAATGACTAATTCGAATTAAATCAATTCGATTTATATGAAGAGTGGGAATGCTTCCAACTTTCGATTTAGTATTGGAATGGCTAATTCAAATTAAATCAATTCGATTTGTATATAAATATGCATGGGGATATGCATGTCGTATTTTTTATTTTTAGACTTTTACGTAATTTTGTTCTCTCTTTGGATTATTTAGGTATTTTACCCTTTACTTTTAATATATATTTGTATTCCAATATGTATTTTATACTGATAGCTGACTTTGGCGGCTGATTTTGGTGTACACGTAGTATAGTCGAAATCATTAATGTTACCTTCTCTTATACTGATAGCTGACTTTGGTGGCTATTTTTTTTACAATATTAAATACGTAAAAATGAACCATTTTTATTGCTACACTTTGTAATTTTTGTTTCAAGTTCCATCGCTCATCCAAAAGAATTTTTTAATTATTCTTTTATCACTTTTTATAACTATAATTGATTTTTAGCTCATGATATTAGTGGACAAATAATGTGTTTTTTTTTTGTTGCCCCACGATATCCTCTAGCGTAGTTCGACATGTTAAGAATTAATCCGTCGCGAATCTGAACTTCATTTAAGGGTTTGCTGCCGGCCAATGAATTGCTATATGCATAAAGTAAGATCTGAATCTTCGATACTTGTTTAAGCGGACGAGTGAGCTGACCAACCCAAATTAGTTTGGACAAATAATACATTATTCAAGTGAATCAAGCCATTTTTTTTGTTCTGAAAACGTATATTGTGCAGGAGAAATATACATTTTTTTTTGGTGATGAAGAAACATACATTTTAAAAACTATAAATAAATTTAGCCCGGTCCACAAATTTAATCGACATGGGCCTAAATGAGTTAAACTGACCCATCTTTGGTTTTTGTGTGTATTTGTTTCTTAATCAATCCTTGCCACATTAAATGTAGTCCCTCAACTTTGTGGTGGAATTATATAAATCTCTACATTAATTAATTAAATATTTGGTGAATCTAAATAAATCTTTTGTACATAAATTTATAATACAATTCACCTCTTCTATGGATATATTTTTCAATCAAATATTTTCGGTAATTTTTAAGCAGTGATGGCCAAATATTTTTTTCTTTTTCAAATAAATAAATCTTATTTCCAACAAATAAGAAAATATATATATATATATATATATATATATATATATAAGAAGCTAGTTGGGTTTAATCAAAACTAAAATTATTATTCGTAACTTTCATATAATTATGTAATTTAATTTTATATTATGTTTAATATTTTGAAATATTTTCCTAATTTTAGATGGGTTGCGAAAAAATAATTTATGAATGTATCCAAAACGAACGAAAACATAAAATTTCTTTCATGCAAAGAAAAGATGAAATCATGAAGAAAATTTCAACATTTTTAAAGTTATGTAAAGTTAAAACTTGTCTAATTGTTTATGGAGATGATTCTTTTTAACTAATGACTTGACTACAAGAATATTCAAAGGTACAATCCATAATTGAAACATACGAGGTTCAAAAGAACAATGAGACACACCCCATGATCTTTGATGGAAAAGAATTTTTCACGAACAAGAAGATCATGGATGAGGCTTAGATTTTTAAATTGAGAAAGAGGGTACTCCGACTAAAGTATCCTATCATGGATCCAATCTTTACTACCTTAGATGGGAACCAATTGATGGAGTTCATTGCTTTGGTGAACACTAAAATTGAAACTTGTAAAGAAAGAATTGACATGTTGAAGGAGGATAATAAAGATACTGGTAGCAACTTTAATGTTGACCAAAGTTAAAGTCAGCTCAATTTCATTAGTGATGGTATGATCACACCTATTATAGTTCGCACACACAATTTTTTTAACCATGCGGTGCGAGAGAGTGTAACACTATCCGCGAAGCTTTGCAGGTACCGTAGGTGCCTGCCGAGGATGAGGCCATTGCGGCTCGCCCTTGGGTGTCCTACTCGGGATAGCATCAATTAAAGAACAAGGGTCGGCACGACGTAAAAAAAAAAAAAAAAAAGAGGCACAACACGAGGACTTCCCAGGAGGTACTCTCGCCCAAGCACGCTTAACTGCACAGTTCTGATGGGATCCGGTGCATTAGTGCTGGTATGATCGCACCTATTATAGTTCGCACACACAATTTTCTTAACCATGCGGCGCGAGAGAGCGCAACACTATCCGCGAAGCCTTGTGGGTACCGTAGGTGCCTGCCGAGGATGAGGCCATTGCGGCTCGCCCTTAGGTGTCCTACTCGTGATAGCGTCATTTAAAGAACGAGGGTCGGCACGACGTAAAAAAAAAGAGGTGCAACACGAGGACTTCCCAGGAGGTCACCCATCCTAGTACTACTCTCGCCAAAGCACGCTGAACTGCAGAGTTCTGATGGGATCCGGTGCATTAGTGTTGGTATGATCGCACCTATTATACTTCGCACACACAATTTTCTTAACCATGCGGCGCGAGGAGCGTAACACTATCCGCGAAGCCTTGCAGGTACCGTAGGTGCCTCCTGACGATGAGGCCATTGCGGCTCGCTCATAGATGTCCTACTCGGGATAGCGACATTTAAAGAACGAGGGCCGGCACGACGTAAAAAAAAAGAGGTGCAACACGAGGACTTCCCAGGAGGTCACCCATCCTAGTACTACTCTCGCCCAAGCACACTGAACTGCGGAGTTCTAATGGGATCCGGTGCATTAGTGCTGGTATGATCGCACTTATTATAGTTCGCTCAGACAATTTTCTTAACCATGCTGTGCGAGAGAGCGTAACATTATCCTCGAAGCCTTGTGGGTACCGTAGCTGCCTGCCGAGGATGAGGTCATTGCGGCTCGCCCTTAGGTGTCCTACTCGTAATTGCGTCATTTAAAGAATAAGGGTCGGCACGACGTTAAAAAAAAAAGAGGTGCAACACGAGGACTTCCCAGGAGGTCACCCATCCTAGTACTACTCTCGCCCAAGCACACTGAACTGCGGAGTTCTAATGGGATCCGGTGCATTAGTGCTGGTATGATCGCACCTATTATAGTTCGCACACACAATTTTCTTAACCATGCTGCGCGAGAGAGCGTAACACTATCCAGGAAGCCTTGCGGGTACCGTAGGTGCCTGCCGAGGATGAGGTCATTGTGGCTCGCCCTTAGGTGTCCTACTCGGGATATCGTCATTTAAAGAACGATGGTCGGTACGACGTAAAAAAAAAAAGAGGTGCAACACGAGGACTTCCAAGGAGGTCACCCATCCTAGTACTACTCTCGCCCAAGCAAGCTGAACTGCGGAGTTCTGATGGGATACGGTGCATTAGTGCTGGTGCGATCGCACCTATTATAGTTCGCACACACAAGTTTCTTAACCATGCGGCGCGAGAGAGCGTAACCTTATCCGCGAAGCCTTGCGGGTACTGTAGGTGCCTGCCGAGGATGAGGCCATTGCAGCTCGCACTTAGGTGTCCTACTCGTGATAGCGTCATTTAAGGAACGAGGGTCGGCACGACGTAAAAAAAATAATAAAAAGAGGTGCAACACGAGGACTTCCCAGGAGGTTACCCATCCTAGTACTACTCTCGCCCAAGCACGCTGAACTGCAGAGTTCTGATGGGATCCGGTGCATTAGTGCTGGTATGATCGCAGCTATTATAGTTCGCACACACAATTTTCTTAACCATGCGGTGCGAGAGAACGTAACACTATCCGCGAAGGCTTCCGGGTACCGTAGGTGCCTGCGAGGATGAGGCCATTGCGGCTCGCCCTTAGGTGTCCGACTCGTGATAGCGTCATTTAAAGAACAAGGGTCGGCACGACGTTAAAAAAAAAAGAGGTGCAACATGAGGACTTCCAAGGAGGTCACCCATCCTAGTACTACTCTCGCCCAAGCACGCTGAACTGCGGAGTTCTGATGGGATCCGGTGCATTAGTGTTGGTATGATCGCAACTGTTATAGTAGTTCGCACACAATTTTTTTAACCATGCGGCGCGAGAGAGTGTAACACTATCCAAGAATCCTTGTGGGTACCGTAGGTGCCTGCCGAGGATGAGGTCATTTAAAGAACGAGGGTCGGTACGACGTAAAAAAAAAAGAGGTGCAACACGAGGACTTCCCAGGAGGTCACCCATCCTAGTACTACTCTCGCCCAAGCACGCCGAACTGCGGAGTTCTGATGGGATCCGGTGGATTAGTGCTGGTATGATCGCATCTATTACAGTTCACACACACAATTTTCTTAACCATGCGGCGCGAGAGAGCGTAACACTATCCGCGAAGCCTTGCGGGTACCATAGGTGCCTGCCGAGGATGAGGCCATTGCGGCTCGCCCTTAGGTGTCCTACTCGGGATAGCGTCATTTAAAGAACGAGGGTCGGCACGACATAAAAAAAAAAGAGGCGCAACACGAGGACTTCCCAGAAGGTCGCCCATCCTAGTACTAATCTCGCCCAAGCACATTGAACTGCGGAGTTCTGATGGGATCCGGTGCATTAGTGCAGGTATGATCGCACCTATTATAGTTTCCACACACAATTTTCTTAACCGTGCGGCGCGAGAGAGCGTAACACTATCCGCAAAGCCTTGTGGGTACCGTAGGTGCCTGCCGAGGATGAGGCCATTGCGGCTCGCCCTTAGGTGTCCTACTCGAGATAGCGTCATTTAAAGAACGAAGGTCGGTACAACGTAAAAAAAAAAGAGGTGCAACACGAGGACTTCCCAAGAGGTCACCCATCCTAGTACTACTCTCGCCCAAGCACACTGAACTGCGGAGTTCTGATGTGATCCGATGCATTAGTGCTGGTGTGATCGCACCTATTATAGTTCGCACACACAATTTTCTTAACCATGCGGTGCGAGAGAGCGTAACACTATCCGTGAAGCCTTGCGAGTACCAATGGTGCCTGCCGAGGATGAGGCCATTGCGGCTCGCCCTTAGGTGTCCTACTCGGGATAGCGTCATTTAAAAAACGAGGGTCAGCACAACGTAAAAAAAAAAAAGAGAGGTGCAACACGAGGACTTCCCTGGAGGTCACCCATCCTAGTACCACTCTCGCCCAAGCACGCTTAACTGCGGAGTTCTGATGGGATCCAGTGCATTAGTGCTGGTATGATCGCACCTATTATAGTTCGCACACACAATTTTCTTAACCAGGGCGAGATAGCGTGACACTGTCCGCAAAGCCATGCGGGTACCGTAGGTGCCTGCCGAGGATGAGGCCATTGCGGCATGCCCTTTGGTGTCCTACTCGAGATATCGTCATTTAAAGAACGAGGGTCGGCACGACGTAAAAAAAAAAAGAGGTGCAACACGAGGAATTCCCAGGAGGTCACCCATCCTAGTACTACTCTCGCCCAAGCACGCTGAACTGCGGAGTTCTGACGGGATCCGGTGCATTAGTGCTGGTATGATCGCACCTATTATAGTTCGCACACACAATTTTCGTAACCATGCGGTGCGAGAGAGCGCAACACTATCCACGAAGCCTTGCGGGTACCGTAGGTGCCTGCCAAGGATGAGGCCATTGTGGCTCGCCCATCGGTGTCCTACTCGGGATAGCGTTATTTAAAGAATGAGGATCTGCACAATGTAAAAGAAAAAAAGAGTTGCAACACGAAAAAAAAAAGAATAGTTGCAACACGAGGACTGATGACAAGTCATCATATACCCATTTTTCAATCTAATTTCACTTGTTTTATTAGTCTTTATGCACTTTCTTGCATCCTAAGTAAGTGATTTGGAATGAAAATGCATAACTTCTTTAAATCAAGCAACTACCATTTAATTGATACTAACTCATGAGGTTTAAGCTAAATTTAATTGATTTTTAATTGATTTATAAGCCTTGTGAATTTAGTGATACTTTGAGTGGTTGTTTTGGTTTATTGTAGGTGAAGAAAAGAAGAAAAGAGGAAGCGTGGCTTAAGAAAGCGTGGCCCAAGGAGAAAAGAGTGTGGCGCATGGAAGGGAGGAAGCAAACATTGCCCTCCACAAGGGCACACTGCCCTCTAGGAGGGCAACATAAGGAAACAAGCTTGAGAAGCAACACTGCCCTATCCTCCTCAAGGGCGGAGCACAAATTGGTGCCATGGATCAAGGAGAGCAAAAACTCCGCCCTGCCCTCCTCAAGAGCAATATCGGGCTCATCAAAGAAATAAATTCAAAGAAAAAGCTCACCAATGCTTGCCACAAGGATCGAACACGGCACCATGAGGAAGCAAGGAACTAAGCCTTATTTTGGTGCCAAGAAAACCAAGAAAAAAGGTAGCGTGTGCATTGCCCGAGTTTCGAACGTGGAGCTTCAATGTTGGAAACATTGCCCTGCCCTCCGCAAGGGCAGGGCAGCATTTTGTGGTGCACAACCAGCGCACCAGAATGGCGCACCAAGGGAGCTTCGGCAGCAACAGCACGCACGCACGGGCAGAATCTGGCGCACCAAAAATTTCTGCCCTGCCCACCACAAGGGCAGGGCAGCATCCTGCAGCACCACACGCACCAAACACACACGCACAAGGCCGCACGCATCATTTTCTGCCCTGCCCTCCACAAGGGCAGGGCAGCCTCCTGGAAGCAACTTTTCTTGGGCTAAAAATTGGATTAAAAATCCAATTTAACTAATTTCTTCACCAAATCAAAAGCCCATCCAAATCCCAAGATCCAAGAATAGAAAGGGTATAAATAGGAGATAGTTTGATGTAATTAGGACCTTTCTTTTGAGCTTTGAATCTTTACCTTTATTTTTGAACTTTTGAACTTTCTCTTGGAGACTTCACTAAATTTCAGAGAATTGGGGAGGAGAATTGATCTCTTTTCTTCCTCGTTCTTGCTTGAACATTTTTACTTTTCTTGTTTGAGTTTTGGGTGTGAAGAATTGAGGAAATTCTGTCTCAATCTCCATTCAAAATCTCTTTAATTCCTCTTCTGCATAATTGAGTTCAATTTCATTTCCTTTACTGCTTCTTCTTTAAATTCTGGTTAATTGCTTTGTGAACTTGGATCTGGGAAGGCAATTGAGATCTAGACTTTGCTATCTAGTCTCTTGAGTCCTGAGATCCCATTTTCCTTTTTGGTTCTTCTGTGAACCCCTGCTGCAATTTAATTTCATTTCCTGTTTAAATTCTATTTACTCCCAATTCATTTTCTGCTTTATTACTTGTTGCAATTCACTTTCCCTTGCTGAAATTCTGAATTCCCAATCCCCAACCCCCTTTTTCTATTCAAGCAATTTATATTTCTTGCACTTTAAGTTACTGCAATTTACATTTCTTGCACTTTAAGTTTCAGTCATTTAATTTCTTGTTCTTTAAGATTCAGCATCTTTTACTTTCAGTTATCTTTAATTTCTGCAATCCATCCCTCTCCCTTTACATTTCCTGCTATTTACTTACTGTTGGCTACAAAATCACTCAACCAATACTTGATTCGCTTGACTAAATCAACCACTAAACTAAAATTGCTCAATCCTTCAATCCATGTGGGATCGACCTCACTCCCGTGAGTTTTATTACTTGATGCGACCCGGTACACTTGCCGGTGAGTTTTGTGTTGGATCGTTTTCCACACATCAAGTTTTTGGCGCCGTTGCCGGGGATTGAAATAGATTGACAATGATTAAGTGAAGGGGAGGTCTAGATCAAGCACTTTTTCTTTTCTGTTTCTTTAATTTTTGACTAACACACTAACTGTTTGAATTTTTGCTTAAACTAACTAAAACTTCATTCTAGCAATAGATTGAAGTTTCACTGGTTTTCTGGATCTGTGTGTTTATTGTTGTGTGTTTGTATGTCAGGTACAGGAAGATCTTCCCCTATCCTCTTTGAAATTGACCAAAGAACTCTTCGAAGAATAAGAAGAGCTGAAAGAGGGAAGAACGTTATTGGAGAGGAAGAATCTGAGGAGGAATTCCAAGAAATGGAAGGAGATCCATCAAATCTCAATCAACCAGGAGGAGGGGCCAACAATAACCCACAACAAAGAAGAGTACTGGCTTCCTACACATTTGCAAATGCTAAACACTGTGGGAGTAGCATTCTTACTCCTAATATCAATGCAAACAACTTTGAACTAAAGCCACAACTCATCACTTTGGTTCAAAACAACTGCTCTTTTGGAGGAGGGCTGATGACAAGTCATCATATACCCATTTTTCAAGCTAATTTCATTTGTTTTGTTAGTCTTTATGCACTTTCTTGCTTCTTAAGTAAGTGATTTGGAGTGAAAATGCATAACTTCTTTAAATCAAGCAACCACCATGAAATTAATGTTAATCCATGAGGTTTAAGCTAATTTTAATTGAATTTTAATTGATTTATAAGCCTCTTGAATTTAGTGATACTTTGAGTGGTTGTTTTGGTTTATTGTAGATGAAGAAAAGAAAAAAAGGAAAAGCGTGGCCTAAGGAGGTGTGGCCCAAGGAAGAGAAAGTGTGGTCAAAGAGAGAAGAAGTGTGGCGCACAACATGAGGAAGGGCAAGCATTGCCCTCCACAAGGGCACACTGCCCTCTAGGAGGGCAACATAAGGGAACTAAGCAGAGAAGGCAACTCTGCCCTGCCCACTACAAGGGCAGAGCACAATTTTGTGCCTTGGAATCAAGAGGAATAAAATGTTGCCCTGCCCTCCACAAGGGCAGTATCAGGCTCACCAAGGGAGAAAATCAAAGGAAAATGTCTCCAAATGCTTGCCACAAGAGTTGGACACGGGACCATGAGGAAGCTAGGTACTAAGGTCCACTACTGTGCCAAGAAACCAAGGAAAATGACTTAGCGTGTGTCTCTGCTCGGATTCGAACACGGGACTGCATTTTGGAAACACTGCCCTGCCCTCCACGAGGGCAGGGTAGCATTTTGTTGGTGCACAACTCTGGCGCACCAAGAAGTGAATCTGGCGCACCAAATCACTACCCTGGCAGCATCAGCGCGCACCACACTCGATCCTGGCAGCACCATATTTTTCTGCCCTGCCCTCCGCGAGGGCAGGGCAGCATCTTGTGCACCAAGACTCAATTCTGGCGCATCACAGCTTGAATCTGGCAGCACCAAGCACGCATCGTGGCACATTTCTGGCGCACCAGTTTTTCCTGCCCTGCCCTCCGCGAGGGCAGGGCAGCGTTTTGCGCACCAAGACTGCACCAAGCCGCACCAAGCCGCACCAAGCAAGCACCAACACGCATCAAATCCTAACCTACCCTCCACAAGGGCAGGGCAGCCTCCTGGAAGCTATTTTGTGGGCCGAAAATTTAATTCAAAATCCATTTTAATTCATTTCTTCACCAAATCAAAAGCCCATCCAAATCCCAAAATCCAAGAATAGAAAGTGTATAAATAGGAGCTAGTTTGATGTAATTAAGACCTTTTGCTTAGCTTTTGAATTTTGCACTTTCTTTTGAGCTTGGAATTTTACTTTTGCACTTTGGAACTTCTCTTGGTGTCTTCACTGAGATTTCAGAGAATTGGGGAGGGGAATTGATCTCTCTTCTTCCTCATTCTTGCTTGGGTCTTTTTAATTTCCTTGTTTTGAGTTTTGGGTGTTACGAATTGAGGAAATTCTGTCTCAATCTCCACTCAAGAACTCTTTAATTTCTCTTCTGCATAATTGAACTCATTTACATTCCCTTTACTGCTTCTTCTTCAATTCCTTGTCAATTGCTTTGTGAACTTGGATCTGGGAAGGCAAATTGAGATCTAGACTTTGCTTTCTAGTCTCTTGAGACCTGAGATCCCATTTTACTTTTGGTTCTTCTGTAAACCCTGCTGTACTTTAACTTCATTTTCTATTTGAATTTCAGTTTATTCCAATTCATCTTCTACTTTATTAATTGTTGCAATTTACTTTCTCTTTGTTTAGATTCTGCAATCCCAGTCCTCAAATCCCTTTTACATTCAAGCAATTTACATTCCTTGCCATTTAAGTTACTGCAATTTACATTTCTTACACTTTAAGTTTCAGTCATTTAATTTCTTGTTCTTTAAGATTCTGCAAGTTTACTTTCTTGTTCTTTAATTTACTGCAATTTCCCTTCTCCCTTACATTCCAAGCAATTTATATTCTGTTAAATACAACCCACTCAACCAAAACTTGATTCGCTTGACTAAATCAACCACTAAACTAAAATTGCTCAATCCTTCAATCCCTGTGGGATCGACCTCACTCATGTGAGTTATTATTACTTGATGCGACCCGGTACACTTGCCAGTGAGTTTTGTGTTGGATCGTTTTTCACACATCAAGGGCTATTGGAGGACCCAAATCAACACTTATCTACCTTCTTGAGGATTTGTGATACTGTCAAAACCAATGGTGTGCCTCCTGACAACTACAAGTTATTGCTCTTTCCATTCTCTCTCAGAGACAAAGCCACTCAATGGCTAGAAACATTTCCAAAGGAGAGCATCAACACTTGGGATGACTTGGTGAGCAAGTTTCTTGCCAAATTTTATCCCCCTCAAAGGATCATAAGATTGAAGACTGAGGTGTAGACATTCACTCAACTGGAGGCTGAAAATCTATATGAAGCATGGGAAAGGTATAAGGCACTACTGAGGAAATGTCCACTAGAGATGTTCACTGAGTGGGACAAGCTGCAGAACTTCTATGAGGGACTTACTTTGAAGGCTCAAGAAGCACTTGATCATTCAGCTGGGGGCTCATTACAACTCATGAAAACTATACAGAAAGCTCAAAATCTCATTGATATGGTGGCTAATAACCAATATTTCTTTGCTCACCAAAGGCAACGCCAACCATCACAAAGGAAAGGAGTAATGGAGTTGGAAGGAGTGGATTCAATCTTAGCTCAAAACAAAATGATGCAGCAGCAAATTCAGCAACAATTTGAGCAAATGGCCAAAAGAATTGATGGCTTGCAAGTTGCATCAGTGAGTGCCACAAGTCAACCATCAACTACTTGGGGGCAAAATGAAGAAATTCAAGAGGAGCAACAGCAAGAGCAAGTCCAATACCTGCACAACCAAAATCCTGGAACAAATGAAGTCTATGGAGATACTTACAATCCTTCTTGGAAGAACCATCCCAACCTCAGATGGGGAGACAACCACAATCAAATTCGGCAGCCATGGCAAAGGAACTCAACTCAAAAAAATTGGAAAAACACAAACCACAACAACCAGCCAAACACTAACCAAAACACGTACAGAAAACCACAAAATACTTATCCCAACTCTAACCATTATCCACCCAATAACCACCCAACTAACCAAAACACCTATCATCATCCATCAACACCCCAAAACCAACCAATCTCACAAGACTCTCAGAGGATCACTAATCTAGAGATGCTCATGGAAAAGATGATGAAGAACCAAGAATTGACAACAAAGAACCAAGAAGCTTCCATGAAGAACCTAGAGAGGCAGATTGGGCAAATCTCCAAGCAAATTTCTGTTGAAAAACCATCAAGCTCACTACCAAGTGACACCATTCCTAATCCAAAAGAGGAGTGCAAGGCAATACAGTTAAGGAGTGGAAAAATCCTGCTGAAAGATGAAGAAGCCACTAAGAAACCCAAGGAAAGTGACAAGAAACAACATGAGAAAGAGGCAGCCAATGATGAAGATGCAACAGCAAACAATCCCTCTCAAAATCAACCTCAAGAAAAAGAAGATAGACCACGAAATCTGAAGAAGGGAAAGCAGATCATGGAAGAACCAAATCCAAGACAACATCAAGTGGAGAAAAGCTTGACACCTCCACTGCCTTATCCCCAAAGATTCCACAAAGAGACTAAGGACCAACACTTTTCTAAATTCCTAGAGACTTTCAAGAAGCTGGAAATCAACATACCTTTGGCTGAAGCATTGGAGCAAATGCCTCTGTATGCCAAGTTCTTAAAGGAACTCATCAACAAGAAAAGAGACTGGAATGAGAAGGAGACGGTAATGCTCAGTGAAGAATGTAGCGCTGTGTTACAAAAAGGAATCCCACCAAAGTTTAAGGATCCAGGGAGTTTTGTAGTATCATGCACCATAGGCGATTTAACCTTGGACAAAGCTCTCTGTGATCTTGGAGCTAGCATCAACTTAATGCCCCTGTCCATGATGAGGAAGCTTGCTATAGAAGAACTCAAACCCACCAGGATGTCACTAGTCATGGCCGACAGATCAATCAAGACACCCAATGGAATTGTGGAAAATCTGTTAGTGAAGGTTGGGAAGTTTATCTTTCCTACGGATTTTGTGATCTTGGACACCGACGAGGAAGGAAACAATTCAATCATCTTGTGAAGACCATTTCTAGCAACTGCAAGAGCCATTATAGATGTGGAAAAAGGAGAAATGATCTTTAGAGTACACAATGAGCAAATGATCATAAATGTTTTCAAGTCAATGCAACACCTTCCTGAGCAAGAAGATTACCTGAGAGTGGATATGATAGAAAGCCTGGTGGAAGAAATATTAGACACTAGTCAGCATGAGCAAGAAGAAGAAATTAATCAAGAGACAGTAGAGGAACACGTAGCTGAGATATCTATTGACAAGGAGGTGAACCCAAGCAAGAAGAAAGAGGTGCATAAACAAGAACTGAAGCCATTACCTACTCATCTCAAATATGCATTCCTAGGCACATCAGAAAGTTTCCCAGTGATCATCAATTCATCCCTGACAAAAAAGGAAGAAGGAGAGCTTCTTGATGTACTCAGAGCTCACAAGGACGTTTTAGGATGGACCATCGATGATCTGAAAGGCATTAGCCCAGTAGTATGTATGCATAAAATTCTCTTGGAGGATAATTTCAAAGCAGTAGTTCAACCTCAGAGAAGGTTAAATCCTGCAATGAAGGAAGTTGTCCAGAAGGAAGTAATGAAATTGTGGAAAGCAGGGATAATATATCCTATCTCTGATAGTCCATGGATAAGCCCAGTCCAAGTGGTACCAAAGAAGGGAGGAATGACAGTCATTGTTAATGAGAAGAATGAACTCATTCCAATAAGAACTGTGACAGGATGGAGGATGTGTATTGATTATAGGAGGCTGAATGATGCCACACGCAAAGATCATTTCCCACTTCCTTTCATTGATCAGATGCTTGAAAGATTAGCCGGCCATGCTTACTATTGCTTCCTGGATGGCTATTCTGGGTATAATCAGATAGTGGTAGATCCAAAGGACCAAGAAAAGACTTCATTCACATGTCCGTTTGGAGTTTTTGCTTATAGAAGAATGCCATTTGGACTATGCAATGCCCCAGCCACTTTTCAAAGGTGTATGCTCTCCATTTTTTCAGATATGGTCGAAAAGTTTTTAGAGGTTTTCATGGACGACTTTTCTGTTTTTGGTGACAATTTCAATACTTGCCTGAAACATCTAACTCTTGTTTTGAAATGGTGCCAAGAAACTAATTTGGTTTTAAACTGGGAAAAGTGCCATTTCATGGTGCCTAAGGGGATTGTTCTTGGTCACAAAGTTTCAAGAAAAGGGATAGAGGTCGACAAGGCAAAGGTGGAAATTATAGAGAAGCTTCCCCCACCAACTAATGTGAAATCTGTTAGAAGTTTCTTGGGACATGCAGGATTTTATAGAAGGTTTATCAAGGATTTTTCTAAAATAGCTAAACCTTTGAGTAATCTATTAATGATTGATAATCCTTTTGTTTTTGATGAAAACTGCCAGCACGCTTTTGAAACTTTAAAACATAAACTCACAACAGCACCAATTATCACACCCCCGGATTGGGAATTACCCTTTGAACTCATGTGTGATGCGAGTGATATTGCAATTGGTGCTGTGCTTGGACAAAAAAGGGGAAACTTGCATCATGTCATATATTATGCAAGTAAGGTGTTGAATGAGGCTAAAAAAAATTACACCACAACAGAGAAGGAATTGTTAGCTATAGTTTATGCGTTTGATAAGTTTAGATCATACTTGATAGGATCTAAAATTGTGGTTTATACTGACCATGCTGCCCTCAAGTATTTGATGTCAAAGCAGGATGCTAAACCAAGACTTATCAGGTGGATACTACTTCTACAGGAGTTTGACATTGAGGTAAGGGACAGGAAAGGTACTGAGAACCGAGTTGCTGACCATTTGTCAAGGTTGCCACAAGAAACAATTCAAGAAGCCTAACAACCTGTGAATGAAAGCTTCCCAGATGAACATCTTCTGCTGATCCAACAAATACCGTGGTTCACTGATATAGCAAACTACAAAGTGGGGAGGAAGATACCTCAAGAATTCACTAAGCAACAAGTGAAGAAGCTAATCAATGAGGTGAGAAAGTTTTTGTGGGATGAACCGTATCTGTTCAAAAGATGTTCTGATGGAATAATTAGGAGATGTGTCCCTGAGAGTGAAATAAGAGATATATTGTGGCATTTCCATGGCTCAGCTTATGGTGGACATTTTGGTCCAGAAAAGACAGCTGCAAAGATATTGCAAAGTGGTTTTTATTGGCCGACTATCTTCAAAGATGCCAGAGAGTTTGTCCACCAATGTAATGAATGCCAGAGAGCAGGAGGATTGACAAGAAGGAATGAGATGCCGCAGAATTTCATTTTGGAATTAGAATTATTTGATCTATGGGGCATTGATTTCATGGGACCCTTCCCCCCTTCCTACTCTTTCAGATATATCTTGAGAGCAGTGGAGTATGTTTCAAAGTGGGTGGAAGCCATAGCCACAACTACCTGTGATGCACAAATTGTCCTTCAACTCCTCAAGAAACACATTTTCACTAGATATGGAGTACCCAAGGGTCTTATCAGTGATGGTGGTGGTCATTTTTGTAACAAACAAATGGAGAAACTTCTTCATAAATATGGAGTTATTCATAAAGTAGCCACACCATATCACCCTCAGACTAATGGGCAGGCTGAATTAGCAAACAGAGAATTGAAGAAAATCCTAGAGAAAACAGTAGGTAGCACAAGAAAGGATTGGGCTAGGAAGTTGGAAGATGCACTCTGGGCGTACAGGACAGCTTTCAAAACTCCCATTGGGAAGTCCCCCTTTCAGCTATTATATGGCAAATCTTGTCATCTCCCTGTAGAGCTTGAACATAAAGCCTTTTGGGCTACTAAACTTCTAAACCTTGATTCTGAAGCAGCAGGGGAGAAAAGGTTGTTGCAGCTAAATGAGCTAGATGAATTTAGGCTAGAAGCCTATGAAAATACCAAGATATACAAGGAAAAAGCCAAGAAGTGGCATGACAGGAAGATTTTGAAGAAAGAATTCAAACCTGGACAACAAGTACTCTTGTACAACTCACGACTCAAGATATTCCCTGGCAAGCTTAAGTCTAAGTGGACTGGTCCATATTTGGTAACTAAGGTCTTTCCTTATGGGAGTATTGAATTGCTAGATGAAGCAACAAAGAGTCGATTCACAGCAAATGGTCACAGAGCAAAGCCATACCTAGGAGGACAATGGAACAAGGAAAAAGAAGTTCAGAACCTAAATCCTTCTTGAAGTAAAAACAGAGGAATGTCAAGCTAGTGACAATAAAGAAGCGCTTGTTGGGAGGCAACCCAACCTGAGGTAGTTTTCGTTTCATAGCTTTTTCAATAAAAAGGTTGAATAATTGGTATGTACTGCAAGGAGCTAAGTTTGGTGTTGCACACCAAAACAATTTCAGGGAGAATGAAAGATTATAAGTTTGGTGTTCCACCAAAAATCTCATTTAAAAACACATTTTCACCTCTTGCATAATGCTAGCTCCAAGCAACCAAACAAATTATTCAACTGTTTAACTGCTTTCTAGTTTTAATTCCATAACCTTTAGCAAGGACACAAGGTTTCACATATGGTTAACTTGTTGCATCAGAGACTGTGGCAAACAATTAAGTTTGGTGTTCCCACACCAAAATAAATTCAGGAGCCACATTCAATTTATGCATACTAACCATGTAATTAAGGGCTTGAGAAGCAAGCAACTTTGAGAATTATGCAGGACATGAGTCAACAATTGAAGATATTGTGCATCTTAACTCAAAGAAAACACAGCAGAAGGAAGAATCAAAGGGCTGCAACTTCAAAGGTTGTATCTAAACTTAATCCTTGTTGCTGTGAATTGTTTTGAACATGGAAACCATTATATATCCTGCTAAAGTGTTCATCTAGTTGCAAGTGAAGTTGTTTGATTAAGTATGATAATCTGCATAATGCTTGTCATTCATCACTTAGCTTTAAATTTTGTTTTGTTTCCCATTTGCTTGAATAAAAGAGAATTGTTTGAATTGGAAAGTAAATATCCAATGTTGCTTAAGTAGAATGGAAATTAATGGTGGTATATGTGTCTGATTAAATGCCTAACTCATAAAATAATTGCTGCATAATATCATTTTCATTGAAGTGTGAGCTAGCTTGCTGTTATAAAGGTTCCTATCAGTAAAGAAAAAGCCCTTGAGAACAAAAATAAAGAAAAGGAAGAAGAAAAAGCCAATGTGGCAAGAAAAACAAAGAATAAAGGCTGGACACCAATAGCTTGGACCCTAGGACACATGCCTGTGGTGTTCTTGTACTAAGATATGCTTGGATAAGTAAATTCTGAGGGGTATTTCAAAACCCGGTCACTTAGATCAACTGATTTGGGATGGCCAATTGAAAGTCCACAATAAAGAGCAACCTAGATATAGAACATTTAGTTATCCAAAGAGATGCTGGGCATCATTGATCCTAGGAGGAAATAGTGAGCCATGTGTCTGTGGTGGAGAGATGTTGAGTAAAATTAAAGCCAAAGGCTACTACAGCATTTGACACCAAGCCTTCAAAGAATAATAAGCTTGTTAAGCAAAATAAGAAAAGAAAAGTTAGCAAGGGAGCAAGTAAAGAGTAAATCTTATAACAGCAAGTTTAGTAAGCCTTTAAGGAAAAATGTATAGTATGTAACAGCAAAAATAATTGAGTTATCATTGTCTGCATAAAAACTCCATGAATCAAGTTCTGCTATATGCCTAATAAGGATATGTTTTCTTTTCTTGTTCATTTCATTTTCTCTTAGTTTTGATGCTTGCTTGGGGACAAGCAAGATTTAAGTTTGGTGTTGTGATGACAAGTCATCATATACCCATTTTTCAAGCTAATTTCACTTGTTTTATTAGTCTGTATGCACTTTCTTGCATCCTAAGTAAGTGATTTGGAATGAAAATGCATAACTTCTTTAAATCAAGCAACTACCATTAAATTGATACTAACTCATGAGGTTTAAGCTAAATTTAATTGATTTTTAATTGATTTATAAGCCTTGTGAATTTAGTGATACTTTGAGTGGTTGTTTTGGTTTATTGTAGGTGAAGAAAAGAAGAAAAGAGGAAGCGTGGCTTAAGAAAGCGTGGCCCAAGGAGAAAAGAGTGTGACGCATGGAAGGGAGGAAGCAAACATTGCCCTCCACAAGGGCACACTGCCCTCTAGGAGGGCAACATAAGGAAACAAGCTTGAGAAGCAACACTGCCCTGCCCTTCTCAACGGCGGAGCACAAATTGGTGCCATGGATCAAGGAGAGCAAAAACTCCGCCCTGCCCTCCTCAAGAGCAATATCGGGCTCATCAAAGGAATAAATTCAAAGAAAAAGCTCACCAATGCTTGCCACAAGGATCAAACACGGCACCATGAGGAAGCAAGGAACTAAGCCTTATTTTGGTGCCAAGAAAACCAAGAAAAAAGGTAGCGTGTGCATTGCCCGAGTTTTGAACGCGGAGCTTCAATGTTGGAAACATTGCCCTGCCCTCTGCAAGGGCAGGGCAGCATTTTGTGGTGCACAACCAGCGCACCAGAATGGCGCACCAAGGGAGCTTCGGCAGCAACAGCACGCACGCACGGGCGGAATTTGGCGCACCAAAAATTTCTGCCCTGCCCACCACAAGGGCAGGGCAGCTGATAACTACGATTTTAGGAAATTGTACAATCGGCAAAAATTCCTTCCGGCAAGTGCACCGGTTATCGTCAAGTAAAAACTCACAATAGAGTGAGGTCGAATCCCACAAGGATTGGTTGAGTGAGCAATTCGGATTAGAAGTGTGTTCTAGTTGAGCGGAATCAAGATTTAGATGAGAATTGCGGAATCTTAAATTGCATGAATTAAAGAGCGAGAAGCTAAATTGCTGAAATTAAAAAGGGATCGGGGTGATTGCATGAATTTAATTGCAGAATGTAAAGAGAAAGTGTAGATCAGAAATGGGGAATTCATTGGGTTTCAGGAGATATTGAGATCTCCGAATCAAAACATTTTTATCCCTTCCTCAACCAATGCATTCATTGAATTTTGCTTGGCAATCTTATATGATTGGATCCCAATCCCTTGGCTCACTAATTCTCTCTAAAAACAAACAAATTCCCAATCCCTTGGTTTAAATGTTCATAAGAAGAGATGATGCTTGATCACTGATTATACCACACAGTTTTATGAACCACAATTTGGTAGGATTACATGTCACAATATCCATCCAAACCCCAATCCAATTCACTGTGAGAAAGCTTCTCTAGCATGAATCCTCCATTCCTTTCCCAAGGTTCCGAAGGATTCCAATTATGGATAGTTTCTTTCCCAAGACAACTAACCAATGGAATTAGATCGAAAAGCTTTCTAACAAAAATTCAAGAGAAAAGATTGAAGAAGAAGATAAAAACTATTATTGATTCATTGAATTACAATAGAGCTCCCTAACCCAATGAAAGGGGTTTAGTGAGTCATAGCTCTGAATTCAATTACAAAACGTATGAAAACTAGCAAAATGATCAAAAGTAAAAGTCCTTTCTAACTTAAATTCTATCCTATTTATACACTTTCTAAATTGAGCTTCTGTTGTGTTTCTTGGGCTTTGAGGCCTTTCCTTGATTTCCTTTTGCTTTGGGTTTATGATCCATAATCCTGATGAGGCTGCTGATCCAATTCTGTAACATTCATTGAGCAAACTTAGTGATAAACAAGTAATGACACATGACTCAACAAATTGAAATTCCAGACTCATCAATTCTTCAGGCCCAATCCCATAAACCATGATATTCAATTGGGTTTCATACCAGATTATGTTTAAGTCAATGTTTGTGCTCAAATGCTAACTTAAACTGCAATATCTTTGGCCCAGAAACCCTCTCAAAAAGTGGCGTTTAAGTTGCAGTTTAAGCTTCAGTTTAAGGTTAAACTGAAGCTTAAACGTGGAAATGGAAGAAAGCAAACACGGAGTGTGAAATGTCGAACACGTTTAAGCTTCAGTTTAAGGTTAAACTGAAGCTTAAACGTGGAAATGAAGAAAGCAACCCTGGAGGAGAAATTGGGTCGAACACGTTTAAGCTCCAGTTTAAGGTTAAACTGGAGCTTAAACGTGGAAATGCTTCCTGGAGGGTGAAATGTCAAACACGTTTAAGCTCCAGTTTAACCTTAAACTGGAGCTTAAACGTGGAAATGAGAAAGCAAACCCTGGAGTAGAAAAATAGTCGAACATGTTTAAGCTCCAGTTTAAGGTTAAACTGGAGCTTAAACGTGGAAATGAGAAAGCAAACCCTGGAGTAGAAAAATAGTCGAACACGTTTAAGCTCCAGTTTAAGGTTAAACTGGAGCTTAAACGTGGGAATGCTCCCTGGTGCATTTCTCATTTCTGGCGTTTAACTTCCAGTTTAAGGTTAAACTGGAGGTTAAACGCCAGTTTCAGCTCTTCTCAGCCTTCACAATTTTGGCGTTTAAGCTCCAGTTTAAGCTTAAACTGGAGCTTAAACGCCACTTCCCAGCATTATATGGCTTGGTAGTTTAAGTTCTAGTTTAAGCTTAAACTGGAACTTAAACTCCACATGTGATATTCAAGCTTCCTTTATTGATTTTGTTGCTTCCTTGCCTAGCCTCTTCTTCCCTGAAATCATCCAAACAACTGCATCAAAGTCTTGCAAAATTTCATGAGAATTCTTCCATGCATAGCATTCAAGTAATATAACTAAAAACTCATGGAATTTGCATCAAAATCATACTGTTTGGATGGTTCATTGCTTTGTTATTCATTTAACCATTCTTGGTTACTTTAAGCTCAAGAAAGTGCATAAAACAACTAAAACTAACAGAAAATGCTAGTGAAACTAGCCTAAGATGCCTTGGCATCAGCAGCATCCTGCAGCACCACACGCACCCAACACACACGCACAAGGCCGCACGCATCATTTTCTGCCCTGCCCTCCACAAGGGCAGGGCAGCCTCCTGGAAGCAACTTTTCTTGGGCTAAAAATTGGATTAAAAATCCAATTTAACTAATTTCTTCACCAAATCAAAAGCCCATCCAAATCCCAAGATCCAAGAATAGAAAGGGTATAAATAGGAGATAGTTTGATGTAATTAGGACCTTTCTTTTGAGCTTTGAATCTTTACTTTTATTTTTGAACTTTTGAACTTTCTCTTGGAGACTTCACTAAATTTCAGAGAATTGGGGAGGAGAATTGATCTCTATTCTTCCTCGTTCTTGCTTGAACATTTTTACTTTTCTTGTTTGAGTTTTGGGTGTGAAGAATTGAGGAAATTCTATCTCAATCTCCATTCAAAATCTCTTTAATTCCTCTTCTGCATAATTGAGTTCAATTTCATTTCCTTTACTGCTTCTTCTTTAAATTCTGGTTAATTGCTTTGTGAACTTGGATCTGGGAAGGCAATTGAGATCTAAACTTTGCTATCTAGTCTCTTGAGTCCTGAGATCCCATTTTCCTTTTTGGTTCTTCTGTGAACCCCTGCTGCAATTTAATTTCATTTCCTGTTTGAATTCTATTTACTCCCAATTCATCTTCTGCTTTATTACTTGTTGCAATTCACTTTCCCTTGCTGAAATTCTGAATTCCCAATCCCCAACCCCCTTTTTCTATTCAAGCAATTTATATTTCTTGCACTTTAAGTTACTGCAATTTACATTTCTTGCACTTTAAGTTTCAGTCATTTAATTTCTTGTTCTTTATGATTAAGCATCTTTTACTTTCAGTTGTCTTTAATTTCTGCAATCCATCCCTTTCCCTTTACATTTCCTTCTATTTACTTACTGTTGGCTACAAAATCACTCAACCAATACTTGATTCGCTTGACTAAATCAACCAATAAACTAAAATTGCTCAATCCTTCAATCCCTGTGGGATCGACCTCACTCCCGTGAGTTTTATTACTTGATGCGACCCGGTACACTTGCCAGTGAGTTTTGTGTTGGATCGTTTTCCACACACCAAGGACTTCCCAGGAGGTCACCTATCCTAGTACTACTCTCGTCCAAGCACGCTTAACTGTGGAGTTCTGATGGGATCCGAAGCATTAGTGCTGGTATGATCGCACCTATTATAGTTCGCACACAAAAGTTTCTTAACCATGCGGCGCGAGAGAGCGTAACACTATCCGCGAAGCCTTGCAGGTACCGTAGGTGCCTGCCGAGGATGAGGCCATTCCGGCTCGCCCTTAGGTGTCCTACTCGGGATAGCATCATTTAAAGAACGAGGGTCGGCACGACGTAAAAAAAAAGAAAAAAAAGAGGTGCAACACGAGGACTTCCCAGGAGGTCACCCAACCTAGTACTACTCTCGTCCAAGCATGCTTAATTGCAGAGTTCTGATGGGATCCGGTGCATTAGTGCTGGTATGATCGCACCTATTATAGTTCGCACACACAATTTTCTTAACCAAGGCGCGAGATAGCGTAACACTATCCGCAAAGCCATGTGGGTATCGTACATGCCTGCCGAGGATGAGGCCATTGCGGCTCACCCTTAGGTGTCCTACTCGAGATATCGTCATTTAAAGAACGAGGGTCGGCACGAGGTAAAAAAAAAAAAGAGGTGCAACACGAGGACTTCCTAGGAGGTCACCCATCCTAATACTACTCTCGCCTAAGCACGCTGAACTGCGGAGTTCTGATGGGATCCGATGCATTAGTGCTGGTATGATCGCACCTATTATGGTTCGCACACACAATTTTCTTAACCATGCGGCGCGAGAGAGCGTAACACTATCCGCGAAGCCTTGCGGGTACCGTTGGTGCCTGGCGAGGATGAGGCCATTGCGGCTCGCCCTTAGGTGTCCTACTCGGGATTGCGTCATTTAAAGAACGATGGTCGGCACGAAGTAAAAAAAAAAAAAGAGGTGCAACACGAAGACTTCCCTGGAGGTCACCCATCCTAGTACTCTCTCGCCCAAGCACGTGCTGGTATGATCGCACCTATTATAGTTCACACACAAAATTTTCTTAACCAGGGCGCGAGATAGCGTAATACTATCCGCGAAGCCATGCGGGTACCGTAGGTGCCTACCGAGGATGAGGCCATTGCGGCTCGCCCTTTGGTGTCCTACTCAGGATAGCGTCATTTAAAGAACGAGGATCGGCACGACGTAAAAAAAAAGACGTGCAACACAAGGAATTCCCAGGCGGTCACCCATCCTAGTACTACTCTCGCCCAAGAGTGCATAACTGCAGAGTTCTGCTGGGATCCGGTGCATTAGTGCTGGTATGATCGCACCTATTATAGTTCGCACACAAAATTTTCTTAACCATGCGGCGCGAGAGAGCGTAACACTATCCGCGAAGCCTTGCAGGTACCGTAGGTGCCTGCCGAGGATGAGGCCATTCTGTCTCGCCCTTAGGTGTCCTACTCGAGATAGCGTCATTTAAAGAATGAGGGTCGGCACGACGTAAAAAAAAAGGAAAAAAAAAGAGGTACAACACGAGGACTTCCCATGAGGTCACCCATCCTAGTACTACTCTCGCCCAAGAATGCTTAACTTCGGAGTTCTTATTGGATCCGGTGCATTAATGCTGGTATGATCGCACCTATTATAGTTCGCACACACAATTTTCTTAACCATGCGGCGCGAGAGAGGGTAACACTATCCGCGAAGCCTTGCGGGTACCGTAGGTGCCTGCCGAGGATGAGGCCATTGCGGCTTGCCCGTAGGTGTCCTACTCGGGATAGCGTCATTTAAAGAACGATGGTCGGCACGACGTATAAAAAAAAAGAGGGGCAACACGAGGACTTCCCAAGAGGTCACCCATCCTAGTACTACTCTCGCCCAAGCATGCTTAACTGCGGAGTTCTGATGGGATCCGGTGCATTAGTTCTGGTATGATCGCACCTGTTATAGTTTGCACACACAATTTTCTTAACCATGCGGCGCGAGAGAGCGTAACACTATCCGCGAAGCCTTGCGGGTACCGTAGGTGCTTGCCGAGGATGAGGCTATTGCGGCTCGCTCTTAGGTGTCCCACTCGGGATAGTGTCATTTAAAGAACGAGGGTCGGCACGACGTAAAAAAAAAAAGAGGTGCAACACGAGGACTTCCCTGGAGGTCACCCATCCTAGTACTACTCTCGCCCAAGCACGCTTAACTATGGAGTTCTGATGGGATTTGGTGCATTAGTACTGGTATGATCGCACCTATTATAGTTCGTACACACAATTTTCTTCACCATGCGGCGCGAGATAGCGTAACACCATCCGCGAAACCATGTGGGTACCCTAAGTGCCTGCCGAGGATGAGGCCATTGCGGCTCGACCTTAGGTGTCCTACTCGGGACAGCGTCATTTAAAGAACGAAGGTCGACACGACGTAAAAAAAAAGAGTTGCAACACGAGGATTTCCCAGGAGGTCACACATCCTAGTACTACTCTCGCCCAAGCACGCTTAACTGCGAAGTTCTGATGGGATGCGGTGCATTAGTGCTGGTATGATCGCACCTATTATAGTTCGCACACACAATTTTCTTAACCATGCGGTGCGAGAGAGTGTAACACTATCCGCGAAGCCTTGCGGGTACCGTAGGTGCCTGCCGAGGATGAGGCCAATGCGGCTCGCCCTTAGGTGTCCTACTCGGGATAGCGTCATTTAAAGAACGAGGGTCGGCACGACGTAAAAAAAAAGAGTTGCAACACGAGGACTTCCCAGGAGGTCACACATCCTAGTACTACTCTCGCCCAAACACACTTAACTGCGGACTTTTGATGGGATCCGGTGCATCAGTGCTGGTATGATCGCACCTATTATAGTTCGCACATGAAATTTTCTTAACGATGCGGCGCGAGAGAGCGTAACACTATCCGCGAAGCCTTACAGGTACCGTAGGTGCCTGTTGAGGATGAGGCCATTCCGGCTCGCCCTTAGGTGTCCTACTCGGGATAGCGTCATTTAAAGAACGAGGGTCGGCACGACGTAAAAAAAAAAAAGAGGTGCAACACTAGGACTTCCCTGGAGGTCACCCATCCTAGTACTACTCTCGCCCAAGCACGCTTAACTATGGAGTTCTGATGGGATCCGGTGCATTAGTACTGGTATGATGGCACCTATTATAGTTCGCACACACAATTTTCTTAACCATGCGGCGCGAGAGAGTGTAACACTATCCGCGAAGCCTTGCGGGTACCTAAGGTGCTTGCCGAGGCTGCGGCCATTCCGGCTCGCCCTTAGGTGTCCTACTTGGGATAGCGTCAATTAAAGAACGAGGGTCGGCCCGATGTAAAAAAAGAAAGAGTTGCAACACGAGGACTTCCAAAGAGGTCACCGATCCTAGTACTACTCTCGCCCAAGCACGCTTAACTGCGGAGTTCTGATGGGATCCGGTGCATTAGTGCTGGTATGATCGCACATATTATAGTTCGCACACACAATTTTCTTAACCATGCGGCGCGAGGGAGCGTAACACTATCCACGAAGCCTTGCGGGTACCGTAGGTGCCTGCCGAGGATGAGGTCATTGCGGCTCGCCCTTCGGTGTCTTACTCGGGATAGAGTCATTTAAAGAACAAGGGTCTGCACGACGTAAAAAAAAGAAGAAAAAAAAGAGGTGCAACAAGAGTTCTTCCCCGGAGGTCACCCATCCTAGTACTACTCTCGCCCAAGCACGCTGAACTCCGGAGTTCTGATGGGATCTGGTGCATTAGAGCTGGTATGATCGCACCTACTATAGTTCGCACGCACAATTTTCTTAACCATGTGGTGCGAGAGAGCGTAACACTATCCGCGAAGCCTTGCGGGTACCGTAGGTTCTGCCGAGGATGAGGCCATTGCGGCTCACCCCTCGGTGTCCTACTCGGGATAGCGTCATTTAAAGAACGAGGGTCGTCATGACGTAAAAAAAAAAAAGAGTTGCAACACGAGGACTTCCCAGGAGGTCACACATCCTAGTACTACTCTCGCCCAAGCACGCTTAACTACAGAGTTCTGATGGGATCCGGTGCATTAGTGCCGGTATGCTCGCACCTATTATAGTTCACACACAAAAGTTTCTTAACCATGCGGCACAAGAGAGCGTAACACTATCCGTGAAGCCTTGCGGGTACCATAGGTGCCTGCCGAGGATGAGGCCATTGCGGCTCGCACTTAGGTATCCCACTCAGGATAGCGTCAATTAAAGAACGAGGGTCGGCATGACTTAAAAAAAAAAGACGGTGCAACACGAGGACTTCCCAGGAGGTCACCCATCCTAGTACCACTCTCGCCCAAGCATGCTTAACTACAGAGTTCTGATGGGATCCGGTGCATTAGTGCTGGTATGATCGCACCTATTATAGTTCGCACACATAATTTTCTTAACCATGCGGCACGAGAAAGCGTAATACTATCCGCGAAGCCTTGTGGGTACCTTAGCTGCCTGCCGAGGATGAGGCCATTGCGGCTCGCCCTTAGGTGTCCTACTCAGGATAGCGTGAATTAAAGAACGAAGGTCAGCATGACGTAAAAAAAAAGGAGGTGCAACACGAGGACTTCCCAGGAGGTCACCCATCCTAGTACCACTCTCGCCCAAGCACGCTGAACTGCGGAGTTCTGATGGGATCCGGTGCATTAGTGCTGGTATGATCGCACCTATTATAGTTCGCACACACAATTTTTTTAACCATGCGGCGCGAGAGAGCATAACACTATCCGCGAAGCCTTGTGGGTACCTTAGTTGCCTGCCGAGGATGAGGCCATTGCGGCTCGCCCTTAGGTGTCCTACTCAGGATAGCGTCAATTAAAGAACGAAGGTCGGCACGACGGAAAAAAAAAAGAGGTGCTACACGATGACTTCCCAGGAGGTCACCCATCCAAGTACTACTCTCGCCCAAGCATGCTGAACTACGGAGTTCTGATGGGATCCGGTGCATTAGTGCTGGTATGATCGCACCTATTATAGTTCGCACACACAATTTTTTTAACCATGCGGCGCGAGAGAGCGTAACATTATCCGCGAAGCCTTGCGGAAACCGTAGGTGCATGCCGAGGATGAGGCCATTGCGGGTCGCCCTTAGATGTCCTACTCGGGATAGCGTCATTTAAAGAACGACGGTCGGCACGACGTAAAAAAAAATGAGGAGCAACACGAGGACTTCCCAAGAGGTCACCCATCCTAGTACTACCCTCGCCCAAGCATGCTTAACTACATAGTTCTGATGGGATCCGATGCATTAGTGCTGGTATGATCGCACCTATTATAGTTCGCACACACAATTTTCTTAACCATGCGGCGCGAGAGAGCGTAACACTATCTGCAAAGCCTTGCGAGTACCTTAGCTGCCTGCCGAGGATGAGGCCATTGTGGCTCACCCTTAGGTGTCCTACTCGGGATAGCGTCATTTAAAGAACGAGGGTCGGCACGACGTAAAAAAAAAAAGAGGTGCAACAGGATGACTTCCCAAGAGGTCACCCATTCTAGTACTACTCTCGCCCAAGCACGCTTAACTGCGGAGTTCTGATGGGATCCGGTGTATTAGTGCTGGTATGATCGCACCTATTATAGTTCGCATACACAATTTTCTTAACCATGCAGCGCGAGAGAGCGTAACACTATCCGCGAAGCCTTGCGGGTACCGTAGGTGCCTGCCGAGGATGAGGCCATTGTGGCTCACCCTTAGGTGTCCTACTCGGGATAGCGTCACTTAAAGAACGAGGGTCGGCACGACGTAAAAAAAAAAAGAGGAGCAACACGAGGACTTCCCAAGAGGTCAGCCATCCTAGTACTACTCTCGCCCAAGCATGCTTAACTACAGAGTTCTGATGGGATCCGGTGCATTAGGGCTTGTATGATCGCACATATTATAGTTCGCACACACAATTTTATTAACCACGCGGCGCGAGAGAGCGTAACACTTTCCGCGAAGCCTTGCGTGAACCTTAGCTACTTGCCGAGGATGAGGCCATTGCGGCTCACCCCTTAGGTGTCCTACTCGAGATAGCGTCAATTAAAGAACGAGGGTCGGCACGACGTAAAAAAAAAAAGAGGTGCAACACGAGGACTTCCCAGGAGGTCACCGATCCAATTACTACTCTCGCCCAAGCACGCAAAAATGTGGAGTTCTGATGAGATCTAGTGCATTAGTGCTGGTATTATCGCACCTATTATAGTTCTCACACACAATTTTCTTAACCATGCGGCGTGAGAGAGCGTAATACTATCCACGAAGCCTTGCGGGTACCTTAGCTGCCTGCCGAGGATGAGGCCATTGCGGCTCGCCCTTAGGTGTCCTACTCGGGATATCGTCTTTTAAAGAACGAGGGTTGGCACGATGTAAAAAAAAAAGGAGCAACACGAGGACTTCCCACGAGGTCACCCATCCTAGTACTACTCTCGCCCAAGCATGCTTAACTACAGAGTTCTGATGGGATCCGGTGCATTAGTGCTGGTATAATCGCACCTATTATAGTTCGCACACACAATTTTCTTAACCATTCGGCACGAGAGAGCGTAACACTATCCGCGAAGCCTTGCGGGTACCTTAGCTGCTGATGCCAGGGTATCTTGGCCAGTTTCACTGACCTTTTCTTTACTATTTTTAAGGTAGTTTCATGCATTTCCTTAGGAAATAAGCTACTTTTGGGTAGATATTCACTTACACCTTGATTCAAGCATACATTCTGAATTTTACATGATTTCTTGAGGATGTTGCATGAGTTTAATAACAAATTGTATGTTGCATTACCCATGACTTGGACTAGAACTTTGATGCACTCTATTGCTTGATTTCAGGACCAAAGGAAGCAAGGAAGAACCACTTAGCAGTCACGATAATCTAATTAACGTTACCACTAACGTGGAATGGGAGGTAACTTGCAAAGTTAATTAGAAAAGTGATTGCCAATAACGCTCTCGAAGCCATCATTGCCCACGTTAAGAGTCACGTTAACTAAGTTAACGTGAATTCTAACGTGAAGAAGGGACTTTGAGCCAACGTTAGTGACACTTAACATTATCACTAACGTTGGCCAATAATCATAAGTGGCCACGTTAGAGTCCACATTAACTTAGTTAACGTGGCCTCTAACGTTAAAAGGGGGAAGGAAGCCAACGTTAGTAACACTCAACATTGTCACTAACGTTGGCCTAAGGTGCAATGTACCACGTAACTCCCACGTTAACTTGGTTAACGTGGGAGCTAACGTAAGAGGCAAGGGTGGTCGACAACGTTAGTGACACCCAACATTGTCACTAACGTTGGAAGCAACCACAAAACCCCAAGGAGCCACGTTAACTTCCACGTTAACTTAGTTAACGTGGAATGCTAACGTTGATGAGTGAAAGATAAGCCAACGTTAGTGACACTCAACATTGTCACTAACGTTGGGGATGGCTAAGAATGGCAACGTTAGAAGCCATGTTAACCTAGTTAACGTGGACTCTAACGTGAGACATTGGGGCACATTGGAACGTTAGTGACAATGTTGAGTGTCACTAACGTTCTCGAAGGTTGGCAAGGCCACGTTAGAAGCCACGTTAACCTAGTTAATGTGGGCTCTAACGTGAGGCAAAGGGGTACATTGGAACGTTAGTGACAATGTTGAGTGTCACTAACGTTCTCGAACTCATACTTTCACTAAAACGTTAACACCCCTAACGTCCTGAGCTAAATTCTCTGCCCACTTCACATTTTCTCTCTGCAAGTAAAACCAAGCCCAAATGAAGAAGAGAACTGCTTCAAACTCAAGATCCAAAGGCCCAAGACTTGAAGAGCCAACTAGAAGCTGAGAAGAGTAGTATATATAGGAGTAGCTTTGAATTATTTAGGGAGTTCTGGAAGTTGGAAAATAGCACTACTCTCTGTATTTTACTCTACTCTTCTAGTTCCATGATGTATTCTCCATCTTTGTTTTCATTTTCTAGAGCTATGAACAACTAAACCTCTTTCATTGGGTTAGGGAGCTCTGTTGTAAGTTGATGGATCAATACTAGTTTTCATTATTGTTCTTCTATCTTTTCTCTTGATTTTACTTGAAAGCTTTCGATCTTCATCCCATTGGGTAGTTATCTTGGAAAAGAAGCTATTCAAACTTGGATCTCTTCTGAGCCTTGAAAGAGGAATGAAGAGATCAAGCTAGAAATGCTTTCTAATGCTGGACCAAATTGGGTTTGGATGGATATGTGACTATAATCCTCTCAATACTTGATTTGGGAAATGCATGTGGTATAATCAGTGACCACACTTCATCTCTTCTCATGAGCAATTGACCAAGGAATTGGCTATTGATCAAGATTTGAGAGATTGAATTGCAAGAAATTGTAATTCAATCAATTAAGATTGCCAAGGAGATCAATGAGTGCATTGATTGAGGAAGAGATGAAAATGAACTTGATCCGGAGAATTGCAACATCTCCTGCGCCCAATGAACTCCCCAATTCTGATCGCACCCATTCTCTTTAATTTCTGCGTTTACTTTCATGAGCAAACACCCCATTCCCATTTACAATTCTACAATTTACTTTCAGTCATTTACTTTCAGCCCTTTAATTCTAGCATTTACTTTTTCTTCTATTTACATTCCCGCCATTTTATTTTCTGCAAATCTCAACCCAAATTCTGAATTCGCTCAACTAGAACATTCTTCTAATTAAAGTTGCTTGATCAATCAATCCCTGTGGGATTCGACCTCACTCTATTGTGAGTTTTTACTTGACGACAAATTCGGTAAACTTGCCGAAGGAAATTTGTTGAGAGACAGTTTCCACCTGCATCAAGTTTATGGCGCCGTTGCCGGGGATTGATTGTGCATCAACAATGATTAAATTAGGAGATCACTAGATTGAGCATTTTTGTTTTTTTGATTTAATTTTCTGTTTGAGTAATTTACTTTCTGTCTTAGTTAACCTCTCCCCTTCCCCCTCTACTCTTTCGTGTTCTTTGTTATTTACCATTCAGTTTGGTAACCCACTAACTGTTTGATATATTGCATCACTCACAACTAACAGTAATTCTGACAGTAATACTATCTGCACATATTGTTACTTGCTTGTACTTGTTGGTTGTATGACAGGGAGAAGAAGCGGGGCTTCAACTTCCTTCGATTCTGAACCAGAGAGGACCCTCCTTAGATTAAGGAGGGAAGCAAGAGAAAAACATGCAATCGGTGCTAAAAAGGAGGAGGAACACTTTGAACTAAACATGGAAGGCAACATGGAAAACCAACATGAAGAAGAGGCTAATAACCATGGGGGAGGAGGTAGAGCAAATCATGCTGGGGAGGATAGAAGAGTGTTAGGCTCTTACATCAATCCAAACCCAGGCAACTGTGGAAGTAGCATTCAGAAGCCCACCATACATGCCAACAATTTCGAGCTAAAACCTCAGCTCATCACTCTTGTGCAGAATAATTCCTCATTTGGAGGAGGTGCTCAAGAAGACCCGAATCAACACTTGACCACCTTCTTGAGGATTTGTGACACAGTGAAGTCCAATGGAGTCCACCCGAATGTCTATAGGCTGCTCTTGTTCCCTTTTTCACTCAGGGACAAGGCATCCAAATGGCTTGAATCCTTCTCAAAAGAAAGTTTGACAAATTGGGAGGAGGTAGTGAATAAGTTTTTGGCAAAGTTTTACCCCCCCTCAAAGGATCAATAGGCTGAGAACTGAAGTGCAGACGTTCAGACAGCAAGATGGGGAGACACTTTATGAAGCTTGGGAAAGGTTCAAAGACCTAACAAGGAGGTGTCCACCAAATATGTTCAATGAATGGGTGCAGTTGCACATCTTCTATGAAGGCTTGTCATATGAATCAAAGAATGCAGTAGACCATTCCTCTGGAGGATCATTGAACAAGAAGAAGACCATTGAAGAAGCCATATATGTAATTGAGACTGTAGCTGAGAATGACTACTTCTATGCTTCCGAAAGAGGGAACACTAGAGGAGTGATAGAGCTAAACAATGTAGATGCTCTGCTGGCTCAGAACAAGCTCATTACCAAGCAGCTAGCTGGTGCGCGAAATTGTGAACAATACTTTTCACAACTCTCATAATCCCCGGTCATGAACCCCAAAAACTTGGTAGCTCAGTACCATGGCATTACACAACTTCGCACAACTAACCAGCAAGTGCACTGGGTCGTCCAAGTAATAAACCTTACGCGAGTAAGGGTCGATCCCACGGAGATTGTTAGTATGAAGCAAGCTATGGTCATCTTGTAAATCTTAGTCAGGCAAACTCAAATGGATGTATGATGATGAACGAAATAAACATAAAGGTAAAGATAGAGATACTTATGTAATTCATTGGTAGGAACTTCAGATAAGCGCATGAAGATGCCTTCCCTTCCGTCTCTCTGCTTTCCTACTGTCTTCATCCAATCCTTCTTACTCCTTTCCATGGCAAGCTCATGTAGGGTTTCACCATTGTCACTGGCTACCTCCCATCCTCTCAGTGAAAACGTCGCCTATGCTCTGTCACAGCATGGGTAATCATCTGTCGGTTCTCGGTCAGGCCGGAATAGAATCCATCGATTCTTTTGCGTCTGTCACTAACGCCCCGCCTGCTAGGAGTTTGAAGCACGTCACAGTCATTCAATCATTGAATCCTACTCAGAATACCACAGACAAGGTTAGACCTTCCGGATTCTCTTGAATGCTGCCATCAGTTCTAGCCTATACCACGAAGACTCTGATCTCACGAAATGGTTGGCTCGTTTGTCAGACGAGCACTCGGTTGTCAGGCGATCAACCATGCATCGTGCAATCAGGAATCCAAGCGATATTCACCCAATCGAATGTAGAACGGAGGTGGTTGTCAGTCACACGTTCATAGGTGAGAATGATGATGAGTGTCACGGATCATCACATTCATCAAGTTGAAGAACAAGTGATATCTTAGAACAAGAACAAGCGGAATTGAATGGAAGAACAATAGTAATTGCATTAATACTCGAGGTACAGCAGAGCTCCACACCTTAATCTATGGTGTGTAGAAACTCCACCGTTGAAAATACATAAGAACAAGGTCTAGGCATGGCCGAATGGCCAGCCTCCCAGTGATCTAAGATAGCATAAAAATGAAGATAGCTACCAAAGTCCCCAAATACAATAGTAAAAGGTCCTACTTATAGAGAACTAGTAGCCTAAGGTTTACAGAAATGAGTAAATGACATAAAAATCCACTTCCGGGCCCACTTGGTGTGTGCTTGGGCTGAGCAATGAAGCATTTTCGTGTAGAGACTCTTCTTGGAGTTAAACGCCAGCTTTAGTGCCAGTTTGGGCGTTTAACTCCCATTTGGGTGCCAGTTCCAGCGTTTAACGCTGGGATTTCTGAGGGTGACTTTGAACGCCGGTTTGGGCCATCAAATCTTGGGCAAAGTATGAACTATCATATATTGCTGGAAAGCCCAGGATGTCTAATTTCCAACGCCGTTGAGAGCGCGCCAATTGGGCTTCTGTAGCTCCAGAAAATCCACTTCGAGTGCAGGGAGGTCAGAATCCAACAGCATCTGTAGTCCTTTTTAGTCTCTGAATCAGATTTTTGCTCAGGTCCCTCAATTTCAGCCAGAAAATACCTGAAATCACAGAAAAACACACAAACTCATAGTAAAGTCCAGAAAAGTGAATTTTAACTAAAAACTAATAAAAATATACTAAAAACTAACTATATCATACCAAAAACATACTAAAAACAATGCCAAAAAGCGTACAAATTATCCGCTCATCACAACACCAAACTTAAATTGTTGCTTGTCCTCAAGCAACTGAAAATCAAATAAGATAAAAAGAATAGAATATGCAATGAATCCCAAAAACATCTGTGGAGATCAGTATTAATTAGATGAGTGGGGCTTTTAGCTTTTTGCCTCTGAATAGTTTTGGCATCTCACTCTATCCTTTGAAATTCAGAATGATTGGCTTCTTTAGGAACTTAGAATCCAGATAGTGTTATTGATTCTCCTAGTAGAGTATGATGATTCTTGAACATAGCTACTTATTGAGTCTTGGCTGTGGCCCAAAGCACTCTGTCTTCCAGTATTACCACCGGATACATACATGCCACAGACACATAATTGGGTGAACCTTTTCAGATTGTGACTCAGCTTTGCTAAAGTCCCCAATTAGAGGTGTCCAGGGTTCTTAAGCACACTCTTTTTGCCTTGGATCACAACTTTATTTCTTTCTTTTCTCTCTTTTTTTTTCGTTTTCTTTTCTTTTTCTCTTTTTTTTTTCAAAATTTTTCTTTTTTTTTTGCTTTTTTTTTCATTGCTTTTTCTTGCTTCAAGAATCATTTTTATGATTTTTCAGATCCTCAGTAACATGTCTCCTTTTTCATCATTCTTTCAAGAGCCAACATTCATGAACCACAAATTCAAGATACATATGCACTGTTTAAGCATACATTCAGAGAACAAAAATATTGCCACCACATCAAAATAATTAAACTATTATAAAATTCAGAATTCATGCAATTCTTTTTCTTTTTCAATTAAGCACGTTTTTATTCAAGAAAGGTGATGGATTCATAGGACATTCATAACTTTAAGGCATAGACACTAAGACACTAATGATCACAAGACACAAACATGGATAAACATAAGCATAAAATTCGAAAAACAGAAGAATAAAGAACAAGGAAATCAAAGAACGGGTCCACCTTAGTGATGGCGGCTCTTTCTTCCTCTTGAAGATCCTATGGAGTGCTTGAGCTCCTCAATGTTTCTTCCTTGTCTTTGTTGCTCCTCCCTCATGATTCTTTGATCTTCTCTAATTTCATGGAGGATGATGGAGTGTTCTTGGTGCTCCACCCTTAGTTGTCCCATGTTGGAACTCAATTCTCCTAGGGAGGTGTTTAGTTGCTCCCAATAGTTTTGTGGAGGAAAGTGCATCCCTTGAGGAATCTCAGGGATCTCATGATGAGTGAGATCTCTTGTGTGCTCCATCCTCTTCTTAGTGATGGGCTTGTCCTCATCAATAGGGGTGTCTCCCTCTATGTCAACTCCAACTGAATAACAGAGGTGACAAATGAGATGAGGGAAGGCTAACCTTGTCAAGGTAGAGGACTTGTCCGCCACCTTATAGAGTTCTTGGGCTATAACCTCATGAACTTCTATTTCTTCTCCAATCATGATGCTATGAATCATGATAGCCCGGTCTATGGTAACTTCGGACCGGTTGCTAGTGGGAATGATTGAGCGTTGGATGAACTCCAACCATCCTCTAGCCACGGGCTTGAGGTCATGCCTTCTCAATTGAACCGGCTTTCCTCTTGAATCTCTCTTCCATTGGGCGCCCTCTTCACATATGATTGTGAGGACTTGGTCCAACCTTTGATCAAGTTTGACCCTTCTAGTGTAAGGATGTTCATCTCCTTGCATCATAGGCAAGTTGAACGCCACCCTCACACTTTCCGGACTAAAATCCAAGTATTTCCCCCGAACCATAGTAAGATAATTCTTTGGATTCGGGTTCACACTTTGGTCATGGTTCTTGGTGATCCATGCATTGGCATAGAACTCTTGAACCATCAAGATTCCGACTTGTTGAATGGGGTTGGTAAGGACTTCCCAACCTCTTCTTCGGATCTCATGTCGGATCTCTGGATATTCACCCTTTTTGAGTGAAAAAGGGACATCGGGGATCACCTTCTTCAAGGCCACAACTTCATAGAAGTGGTCTTGATGCACCCTTGAGATGAATCTCTCCATCTCCCATGACTCGGAGGTGGAAGCTTTTGCCTTCCCTTTCCTCTTTCTAGAGGTTTCTCCGGCCTTGGATGCCATAAATGGTTATGGAAAAACAAAAAGCAATGCTTTTACCACACCAAACTTAAAATGTTTGCTCGTCCTCGAGCAAAAGAAGAAAGAAGAGAGTAGAAGAAGAAGAAATGAGGGGAAAGGGAATGGCTTTTGTTTTTGGCCAAGAAGGGGAGAAGTGGTGTGTATGTTGTGTAAAAATGAAGGAGTGAAGGAGGGTTTATATAGGAGAGGCAAAGGGTAGGTTTCGGTCACTTGAGGGTGGGTTTGGGTGGGAAAGTGGTTTGAATTTGAATGGTGAGGTAGGTGGGGTTTTATGAAGGATGGATGTGAGTGGTGAAGAGAAAGATGGGATTTGATAGGTGAAGGGTTTTTGGGGAAGAGGTGTTGAGGTGATTGGTGAATGGGTGAAGAAGAGAGAGAGAGTGGTAGGGTAGGTGGGGATCCTGTGGGGTCCACAGATCCTGAGGTGTCAAGGAAAAGTCATCCCTGCACCAAATGGCAAACAAAATCACGTTTTTAGCCATTTCTGGCGTTAAACGCCGGGCTGGTGCCCATTTCTGGCGTTTAACGCCAGCTTCTTGCCCCTTTCTGGCGTTTAACGCCAGTCTGGTGCCCCTTTCTGGCGTTAAACGCCCAGAATGGTGCCAGACTGGGCGTTAAACGCCCAACAGCTAACCTCACTGGCGTTTAAACGCCAGTGGGTGCGTCCTCCAGGGTGTGCTGTTTTTCTTCCTGTTTTTCATTCTATTTTTGCTTTTTTTCATTAAATTTGTGACTTCTCATGATCATCAACCTACAAAAAAAAATAAAATAACAAAAGAAAATAGATAAAATATAACATTGGGTTGCCTCCCAACAAGCGCTTCTTTAATGTCAGTAGCTTGACAGAGGACTCTCATGGAGCCTTACAGATGCTCAGAGCCATGTTGGAACCTCCCAACACCAAACTTAGAGTTTGAATGTGGGGGTTCAACACCAAACTTAGAGTTTGGTTGTGGCCTCCCAACACCAAACTTAGAGTTTGACTGTGGGGGCTCTGTTTGGCTCTGCTTTGAGAGAAGCTCTTCATGCTTCCTCTCCATGATGACAGAGGGATATCTTTGGGTCTTAAACACCAAAGATTCTTCATTCACTTGAATGATCAACTCTCTCTATCAACATCAATCACAGCTTTTGCTGTGGCTAGGAAGGGTCTGCCAAGGATGATGGATTCATCCATGCACTTCCCAGTCTCTAGGATTATGAAATCAGTAGGGATGTAATGGTCTTCAACTTTAACCAAAACATCCTCTACAAGTCCATGGGCTTGTTTTCTTGAGTTGTCTGCCATCTCTAGTGAGATTTTTGCAGCTTGCACCTCAGAGATCCCTAACTTCTCCATTACAGAGAGAGGCATGAGGTTTACACTTGACCCTAAGTCACACAAGGCCTTCTTGAAGGTCATGGTGCCTATGGTACAAGGTATTGAAAACTTCCCAGGGTTCTGCCTCTTTTGAGGCAGTTTTTGCCTAGACAAGTTATCCAGTTCTTTGGTGAGGAGAGGGGGTTCATCCTCCCAAGTCTCATTTCCAAATAACTTGTCATTTAGCTTCATGATTGCTCCAAGATATTTAGCAACTTGCTCTTCAGTGACATACTCATCCTCTTCAGAGGAAGAATACTCATCAGAGCTCATGAATGGCAGAAGTAAGTCCAATGGAATCTCTATGGTCTCAGTTTGAGCCTCAGATTCCCATGGTTCCTCATTGGGGAACTCATTGGAGGCCAGTGGACGTCCAGTGAGGCCTTCCTCAGTGGCGTTCACTGCCTCTTCTTCCTCCCAAAATTCGGCCATGTTGATGGCCTTGCACTCTCCTTTTGGATTTTCTTCTGTATTGCTTGGGAGAGTACTAGGAGGGAGTTCAGTAATTTTCTTGCTCAGCTGACCCACTTGTCCTTCCAAATTTCTGATGGAAGACCTTGTTTCAGTCATGAAACTTTGAGTGGTTTTGATTAGATCAGAGACCATGGTTGCTAAGTCAGAGTTATTCTGCTTAGAACTCTCTGTCTGTTGCTGAGAAGATGATGGAAAAGGCTTGCTATTGCTAAACCTGTTTCTTCCACCATTATTGTTGTTGAAACCTTGTTGGGGTCTCTGTTGATCCTTCCATGAAAAATTTGGATGATTTCTCCATGAAGGATTATAGGTGTTTCCATAGGGTTCTCCCATGTAATTCACCTCTTCCATTGAAGGGTTCTCAGGATTATAAGCTTCTTCCTCAGATGAAGCTTCCTTAGTACTGCTTGGTGCATTTTGCATTCCAGACAGACTTTGAGAAATCATATTGACTTGTTGAGTCAATATTTTGTTCTGAGCCAATATGGCATTCAGAGTGTCAATCTCAAGAACTCCTTTCTTCTGACTAGTCCCATTGTTCACAGGATTTCTTTCAGAAGTGTACATGAATTGGTTATTTGCAACCATTTCAATCAGTTCTTGAGCTTCAGTAGGCGTCTTCTTTAGATGAAGAGATCCTCCTGCAGAGCTATCCAAAGACATCTTGGATAGTTCAGAGAGACCATCATAGAAAATTCCTATGATGCTCCATTCAGAAAGCATGTCAGAGGGACATTTTCTGATTAATTGTTTGTATCTTTTCCAAGCTTCATAGAGGGATTCTCCTTCCTTCTGTCTGAAGGTTTGGACTTCCACTCTAAGCTTACTCAATTTTTGAGGTGGAAAGAACTTTGCCAAGAAGGCATTGACTAGCTTTTCCCAAGAGTCCAGGCTTTCTTTAGGTTGAGAGTCCAACCATATTCTAGCTCTGTCTCTTACAGCAAAAGGGAATAGCATAAGTCTGTAGACCTTAGGGTCAACCCCATTGGTCTTAACAGTGTCACAGATTTGCAAGAATTCAGCTAAAAACTGATGAGGATCTTCCAATGGAAGTCCATGGAATTTGCAATTCTGTTGCATTAGAGAAACTAATTGAGGCTTAAGCTCAAAGTTGTTTGCTCTAATGGCAGGGATAGAGATGCTTCTCCCATAGAAGTCGGGAGTAGGTGCAGCAAAGTCACCCAGCACCTTCCTTGCATTGTTGCCATTGTTGTTGTTTTCGGCTGCCATGTGTTCTTCTTCTTTGAAGAATTCGTTCAGGTCCTCTAAAGAGAGTTGTGCTTTGGCTTCTCTTAGCTTTCTCTTCAAGGTCCTTTCAGGTTCAGGGTCAGCCTCAACAAGAATGTTTTTGTCTTTGCTCCTGCTCATAAGAAAGAGAAGAGAACAAGAAAATGTGGAATCCTCTATGTCACAGTATAGAGATTCCTTGAAGTGTCAGAGGAAGAGAAAGGTAGAAGACAGGAGTAGAAAATTCGAACTTATCAAAGAAGATGGAGTTCGAATTTTTGCATTAAGGAATAGTGTTAGTCCATAAATAGAAGGATGTGAGAAGAAGGGAAGTGATTTTCGAAAATTAAGTGAAAAATTTTGAAAATATTTTTGAAAAACATTACTTAATTTTCAAAAATGAAAGTTGAAAAGAAATCAAGTGATTTTTGAAAAAAGATTTTGAAATTAGAAATCAAGAAGATTTGATTGAAAACTATTTTGAAAAAGATGTGATTAAGAAAATATGATTGGTTTTAAAAAGATGTGATTGAGAAGATGTGATTTGAAAAACATTTTAAAAAGATTTGATTTTGAAAATTAAAAACTTGACTAACAAGAAAAGATATGATTCAAACATTAAACCTCTCTCAACAGAAAAGGCAACATACTTGAAACATTGAATCAAATCATTAATTGGTAGCAAGTATCTTTGAAAATGGAAAGAAATTGATTTTGAAAAAGATTTGATTGAAAAATTGATTTGAAAAAGATTTGATTGTGAAAAGATTTTGAAAACTAAAAAAAAATTTGATTTGAAAACAAAATCTTCCCCCTTTAGCCATCCTGGCGTTAAACGCCCAGAATGGTGCACATTCTGGCGTTTAACGCCCAAAATTATACCTCTTTGGGCGTTAAACGCCCAACCAGGTACCCTGGCTGGCGTTTAAACGCCAGTCTGTCCTTCTTTACTGGGCGTTTTGAACGCCCAGCTTTTTCTGTGTAACTCCTCTGCAGAATGTTCTGAATCTTCAATTCTCTATATTATTGACTTGAGAAGACACAAATTAAAAATATTTTTTGGATTTTTAATAATCAAAATGCAACAAGAATTAAATAACAATGCATGCAAGACACCAAACTTGGCAGTTTGTATACTACTGACACTAACAAAATGCATATGAGACACATAAACACTCAAGTCAATTGAATTCAAAGATCAAAATAAGAAATCATCAAGAATTGCTTGAAGATTCTTAAGACACATGAATGAATGCATGCAATTGACACCAAACTTAAGATGAGACACTGGACTCAAACAAGAAAATTTTTTTTGGATTTTATGATTTTGTAAATTTTTTTTTTGTGTTTTTCGAAAATTAAGTGGAAGAAGAAAATAAAGGTATCAAAATTCTCAATGAGAATCCCAGGAATCAGTGCAATGCTAGTCTAAGACTCCGGTCCAGGAATTAGACATGGCTTCACAGCGAGCCAAGCTTTCAAAGAAAGCTTCGGTCCAAAACACTAGACATGGCCAAAGGCCAGCCAAGCCTTAGCAGATCACTGCTCCAAAAGCAAGATTGATAAAAATCAAGAAGCTCTTGTGATGATAAGTTGAAACCTCGGTCCAATGAAATTAGACATGGCTTCTCAGCCAGCCAGACTTCAACAAATCATCATGAAACTCTAGAATTCCTCTTCAAGAATTTCGAAAAAAATAAATAAATAAATACCTAATCTAAGCAACAAGATGAACCGTCAGTTGTCCAAACTGAACAATCCTTAGCACTGATGTTACCAAAAGCTTGCTCAAAACTTGAACAATCCCCGGCAACGGCGTCAAAAACTTGGTGCGCGAAATTGTGAACAATACTTTTCACAACTCTCATAATCCCCGGTCATGAACCCCAAAAACTTGGTAGCTCAGTACCATGGCATTACACAACTTCGCACAACTAACCAGCAAGTGCACTGGGTCGTCCAAGTAATAAACCTTACGCGAGTAAGGGTCGATCCCACGGAGATTGTTAGTATGAAGCAAGCTATGGTCATCTTGTAAATCTTAGTCAGGCAAACTCAAATGGATGTATGATGATGAACGAAATAAACATAAAGGTAAAGATAGAGATACTTATGTAATTCATTGGTAGGAACTTCAGATAAGCGCATGAAGATGCCTTCCCTTCCGTCTCTCTGCTTTCCTACTGTCTTCATCCAATCCTTCTTACTCCTTTCCATGGCAAGCTCATGTAGGGTTTCACCATTGTCACTGGCTACCTCCCATCCTCTCAGTGAAAACGTCGCCTATGCTCTGTCACAGCATGGGTAATCATCTGTCGGTTCTCGGTCAGGCCGGAATAGAATCCATCGATTCTTTTGCGTCTGTCACTAACGCCCCGCCTGCTAGGAGTTTGAAGCACGTCACAGTCATTCAATCATTGAATCCTACTCAGAATACCACAGACAAGGTTAGACCTTCCGGATTCTCTTGAATGCTGCCATCAGTTCTAGCCTATACCACGAAGACTCTGATCTCACGGAATGGTTGGCTTGTTTGTCAGACGAGCACTCGGTTGTCAGGCGATCAACCATGCATCGTGCAATCAGGAATCCAAGCGATATTCACCCAATCGAATGTAGAACGGAGGTGGTTGTCAGTCACACGTTCATAGGTGAGAATGATGATGAGTGTCACGGATCATCACATTCATCAAGTTGAAGAACAAGTGATATCTTAGAACAAGAACAAGCGGAATTGAATGGAAGAACAATAGTAATTGCATTAATACTCGAGGTACAGCAGAGCTCCACACCTTAATCTATGGTGTGTAGAAACTCCACCGTTGAAAATACATAAGAACAAGGTCTAGGCATGGCCGAATGGCCAGCCTCCCAGTGATCTAAGATAGCATAAAAATGAAGATAGCTACCAAAGTCCCCAAATACAATAGTAAAAGGTCCTACTTATAGAGAACTAGTAGCCTAAGGTTTACAGAAATGAGTAAATGACATAAAAATCCACTTCCGGGCCCACTTGGTGTGTGCTTGGGCTGAGCAATGAAGCATTTTCGTGTAGAGACTCTTCTTGGAGTTAAACGCCAGCTTTAGTGCCAGTTTGGGCGTTTAACTCCCATTTGGGTGCCAGTTCCAGCGTTTAACGCTGGGATTTCTGAGGGTGACTTTGAACGCCGGTTTGGGCCATCAAATCTTGGGCAAAGTATGGACTATCATATATTGCTGGAAAGCCCAGGATGTCTACTTTCCAACGCCGTTGAGAGCGCGCCAATTGGGCTTCGGTAGCTCCAGAAAATCCACTTCGAGTGCAGGGAGGTCAGAATCCAACAGCATCTGTAGTCCTTTTTAGTCTCTGAATCAGATTTTTGCTCAGGTCCCTCAATTTCAGCCAGAAAATACCTGAAATCACAGAAAAACACACAAACTCATAGTAAAGTTCAGAAAAGTGAATTTTAACTAAAAACTAATAAAAATATACTAAAAACTAACTATATCATACCAAAAACATACTAAAAACAATGCCAAAAAGCGTACAAATTATCCGCTCATCACTAGCTGACCTCACCAAGAAGATGGAGAGGAACCAAGTGGCACCAATCACCACCTCCTCAACAACCCAAGAAGGAGTTGAAGAGGCAGAGGGTAATCTTGAGCAAGCCAACTACATTGGGAATTCACCTAGACAGAACCATGATCCATACTCCAAGACATACAATCCTGGATGGAGGAACCACCCAAACTTTGGGTGGGGGAATCAGCAAGATCAAAGTCAAGACCAGAGATGTTACAATTCCACCAACAGTGTAGCTCACCAACAATTCACACAGAGGACATATCAACACCCCCACAACAACACTTCTCCACACCCATATCAAAACCAAAACAACACCTCTACTCCCAATCCACCATCATTTGATGACAAGCTCTCTAAGATTGAAACCTTACTTGAAGGAATATGCCAAGAGATTCAAGAAAACAAGGTGTTCAAAGAGGAGGTGCGAGCCAATATTAAGAACCAGGGAGAGACCATCAAGAAGCTGGAATTCCAAGTGGGATGCTTAGCTCAAAAGATTCCCAAACCTACTGATAGCTTCCCAAGTGACACGGAGAAAAACCCAAGAGGAGAAGCAAAGAAAGTAAGATGGGAAGATTGCAAAATGGTCACTACAAGTGATCAAGAGGCTAAAGACAAGCAAGGCAAACTCTCCAAACAGCCTGAAGACAACTCAACAGAGGAGGAGGATAGAGATCACCAAGAACCAGAAATCTCACAACAAGAGTTGCTTAAGCTCTATGCACCATTTCCCCAACTGCTCAATGGTGCTGTGGGGAAGAGAATATACTCAAGGTTCCTAGACTTGTTTGCACCTCTGCATGTGAACATACCATTCATCAAGGCCATCCAACAAATGCCTGCATTCATCAAGTATATGAAGGAACTTCTTCCCAGGAAAAGCTCACTCAAAGGAGGCCAGACTATAGTATTGAACAAGAAATGTAGTGCCCTTATTCAACCTGAGTTGCCTGCAAAAAGAAAAGACCCAGGGAGTTTTCACATCCCCTGTGCCATAGGAGAAACAATATTCGATAGAGCACTCTGTGATTTGGGGGCAAGCATCAACTTACTGCCATTATCCTTGGTAAAGAGGCTGCAGATCAATGAGATAATGCCCACAGATGTGGTCATCAGACTGGCTGACAAGACTCAAAAGCAAGCAATAGGAGTGGTCGAGAATGTGTTGCTAAAAGTTGGAAAATACTTTCTCCCAACAGACTTTGTCATTCTGGACATGGAAGAGAGTCACACTCACCCAATCATATTAGGAAGACCATTCCTAGCTACAGCCAGAGCACTCATACATGTGGAGCAAGGGGAGCTAATATTGAGGATCCATGATGAACGACTCAGCTTTAATGTCTTCAAACTCTCACAAGAAGCAGACCAAGAGCACAAGGAACCAAGCGAAGATCACAATGAGATGTTGAAGGAGGAAGCAAGCATTGAAGCACACCCAACCCATCTAGGGAAACTCATGCATGAGGAACATGGAAACAGGCAGTTGTTGATGACATGTCATCATATACCTATTTTTCTATGCTTTTCATACAAGAAATTGATAATTTGTGCTTAAATATTGAATGCTTTTGTACTTAAATGATATGTTTTCTTGATATTTTAATTTTATAAATCTTGTAGAAAATAAGAAGAAAAAGAAGCAAAGAAGCACAAAAAAAGGAGAAAAAAAGAGCTTTGGGGTACACTTTGAAGTTGGGTACACTTTGGAGCCTTAGGCCACGCTTTTAAAAGCGTGGCCCATGACCAAATCAAGGAAGGAAGCAGCCAGCACGCACACTGCCCTGCCCTTGCCAAGGGCAGGGCAGAATCATGATGAAACAAAGTGAGGTTGGAGCAAAATTTTCGCTAAGTTAAAATCTGGCCGCTCACAGCATGACCATGCCTACTTCAAAGGGCTATAACTTGAGCTACAGACGTCCAATTGATGTGCTTCCAGTTGTGTTGGAAAGCTGACATTCATAGCTTTCCAACGATATATAACAATCCATATTTGGCATACAATTGAGGCAGGAACGAAAGGCATCTTTAAGGGCCATGAGGAAGCAAGAAACTAGGCCTTACTTTGGTGCCAAGAAAACCAAGGAAAAGAAGTAGCGTGTGCATCCACCAAGTTTCGAACTTGGAACTTCACTTTTGAAAACACTGCCCTGCCCTCCGCGAGGGCAGGGCAGCATTTTGGTGATGCACACACATGCACCAATCTGGCGCACCAAGGGAAGGCTCGGCAGCATCATTCTGGCGCACAGGCATCACCCGGCAGCACCAGCAGCACCATTCTGGCGCACCAAAAAACTCTGCCCTGCCCTCCGCGAGGGCAGGGCAGCATCCTGCAGCACCAACTCACACCAACCAGCACGCACCAAGGGCGCACGAACATTTTCTGCCCTGCCCTCCACAAGGGCAGGGCAGCCTCCTGGGAGTGTTATGGGCCAAAAATCAACCAAAATTCAATTTAATTCAATTCCTCACCAAATTGAAACAAGGCCAACCAAACCCATTTCTCCTCAAATCCAAAGCAAGCTAAGCCCACATCATCACTCAAAGGCACATGGATCAATTAAATTAGGATTTTCATTTTTGTAATTTGTTTTAATTTCATTTTCATTTTTCATTTTTAAAGCCTATATAAAGGCATCATTTTCATCTATTGTAGGCGAGCCCCATTAGAGAATATTTGAGTGCAGCTCCATTAGAAAGCTCTCTTAGTTTTCATTTTCGTTTTGGATCTTGGGTGGAGAATTGAAGAACTTGTGTTTCAATTCCACCTTGAGATCTCTTGTTAATCTTTCTGCATAATTCAAAATCCATTTGCTGTTTTAAATCTTCTTCTTCTGCAACTTTAGCTTTTCTGTTTTAGATCTTGAATTGAGGTTGAAGAGCTCCATTGATTCAAATTCTGAGAATCATCTTCCACTCTTCCTCTCAATTCATCTAAGGATTGGGTTTTAATCTTCTCTGCTATTTTTAAACCTCAGTTTATTCTGCAATATATTTTCTGACTAAGCAAAGGAGAATTGAGATCCAGATTTGCTTCCTGAGTTCGTTGCTCTTCTTGGATCCTCAAATCCTCTTTTAGATTTTACAATTGAGCTAAGTTTCTTTCTGTCTTGTTCTTCAAGCAATTTTCATCTCTGTTTGAATCTGCTGCACTTACTTCATCTTTTATTTCTTTGCTTGATTGCATTTTACATTTTCTTATTGAAGTTTTAATTCCCAGCACCCAATCCCTTTTACTTTTTATGCAATTTAATTATTCTGCAATTATTCTAAGTGCTGCTTATTGCTTTCCTTTAAATTTCCTGCACCCAATTCCCTTTACATTTCCTGCAATTTACATTTCTTGTCATTTAAGTTTCTGCAATTTACATTACTTGTTCTTTAAGCTTCCTGCCTATTCACATTCTGTCATTTACAATTCTTGTCAATTTACTTTCTGTTGGCTACGATTTCACTCAACTTCACTTCAATGTTAGCTTGACTAAACTAATCACCCACTAAAGTTGCTTGATCCATCAATCCCTGTGGGATCGACCTCACTCTAAGTGAGTTATTACTACTTGATGCGACCCGGTACACTTGCCGGTTGGATATGTGTGTTGGAAATTCATTTTTCCACAAAAACACCATCAGTTGTCACAGCTCAAGGAAAAACTGGAGGAACCTAAACCACCAGAGATATGTGAAGGAAGCAACAAAACCACTGATGCAGGTGGAAACTGTCTCTCAACAAATTTTCTTTCGGCAAGTCTACCGAATTGTCGTCAAGTAAAACTCACAATAGAGTGAGGTCGAATCCCACAGAGATTAACAGATTAAGCAATCAATGGTTAATTGATTATCCTAGTTAGACGAATCATATTGGAGTGATAGGTAACAAGGAAATGTAAATGGCAGAAAAGTAAAGAAAGCAATAAAGTGCAGAGGAGTAAAATGGCAAGAAAAGTAAATGTAAGAACTAAAAATAAAATGAACATTGGGATCAAGAGATATTGTAATCCTCCGGATTAAGTTCATTCTCATCTCTTCCTCAATCATTCATTGATCTCCTTGGCAATCTTAAGTGATCGAATTACAATTACTTATAATTCAATCTCTCAAATCTTGATCAATAGCCAATTCCTTGGTCAATTGCTCATGAGAAGAGATGAAGTATGGTCACTGATTATACCACATGCATTCCCAAATCAAGTGTTGGAGGATCATAGTCACATATCCTTCCAAACCCAATTTGGTACAACATGAGAAAGCATTTCTAGCATGATCTCTTCATTCCTTTTCCAAGGTTCAGAAGAGATCTAAGTATGAATAGCTTCTTTTCCAAGATAACTACCCAATTGGATGAAGATCGAAAGCTTTCAAGCAAAATCAAGAGAAAAGATAGAAGAAGAAGAATAAGAACTACACTTAATTCGTTGAATCACAATAGAGCTCTCTAACCCAATGAAAAGAGTTAGTTGGTCATTGCTCTAACAAAATAGAAAAGAAAGAAAGTGTATAAAAGTAAAGATGAAGATTAAAACTGAAATTGAAACTTCAAAATTCATAAAAATGAAAAGTACAAAGAAAAGAAAGAGAAAGAAAAGTGTGTGAGGGGAGGAAGTTCGAAGACCCCTCGTCAATCCCCAATTTCTATGTTTCCTTCTGTCCAATTCTATGTTCTCCCTTTTCAAGTAAAAACTAAGGCCTTTATATAGGCTCTCCTAAATTACAAAATGAAATTAAAAGCAAATTACAATTAAATAAAAATTCCTATTCTAGATGCTTCTTGTGGCCTTTGATTAGTTGACACTTTGTGGGCTTGCTTCCTTGAGGTTGGGTGGTCCTTGAAAGAGAAGTGATCAAATTGAGGCCCATGGTGAAATGCTGCCCAGTTGGTGTTTTGGGGCTTAAAAGATGCCTCTTGTTTGTGCTTCAATTCCATGCTCAATATAGACTATTATATATTTTTGGAAAGATCTGAATGTCAGCTTTCTAACGCAACTAGAATCATTTCAATTGGATCTCTGTAACTCAAGTTATACTCCTTTGAAGTGGACATGGTCGCTGGCATAGTTGCTAGCGTTAATGGAAAACTTGAGTGCCAATAACACTAGCGACCACGGCTTCATTATTGCCAGTTTATGGAGTTCAAACTTAATGTCCACCCCATACTATTATATATTGTTGGAAAGCCCTGGATGTCTACTTTCCAACCCTATTAAAAGCGCATCATTTGGAGCTTTAAAGCTCGAGTTATACTTCTTGGAAGGTGAAGAGGTCAGCTGGCCTTACTACAGGTTGATACTATGTTCATCTTTGCACTTTCGGGGCAAGTTTTCTCCCTCAAATTTAGTGTCCATCATGTAGTGCCATATATGCTTGGAAAGCTCTGGAATCCTACTTTCCAATTCCACTAGAATCACCTCATTTGGAGTTTTGTGGCTCAAGTTATTCTTGTTTGAAGAAGGCATGGTCAGGCTGCCAGGTGGGAATTTTTGCCCACGTTAACTACCACATTAACTAAGTTAACGTGGGAGTTAACGTGGCTCATTGTGGCTTGTGTGGGCTCCTTCCAACGTTAGTGACAATGTTGGGTGTCACTAACGTTGGCGATCACCTTTCTTCTTCACGTTAACTAAGTTAACGTGGGAGTTAACGTGGCTTCTTGGGGATAGTGTGGGTTTCTTCCAACGTTAGTGACAATGTTTGGTGTCACTAACGTTGTCGACAACCTTGTTTCTTCACGTTAGCTTCCACGTTAACTAGATTAACGTGGGAGTTAACGTGGCTTCTTGTGACTTGGCCAACGTTAGTGATAAAGTTGAATGTCACTAACGTTGGCATCCCCTTTTCTTCTTAACGTTAGAGGCCACGTTAACTAAGTTAACGTGGCAACTAACGTGGCCACTTATGAGCTTGGTCCAACGTTAGTGATAATGTTAAGTGTCACTAACGTTGGCTCCATTTCCTTTCTTCAAAGTTAATGCCACTAACGTTTCTCACTAATGTTGGGGCTTTCCTTCCTTCCACGTTAGTGCCCACGTTAATGTAACTAACGTAGCCACTAACGTGGCTCTTCTCTTCTTCTTTTGGCCTGAAATCAATCAAACAAAGTGCATCAAAGTCTTGTTCTTAATCATGGGATCATGCATCATCCAATTTATCATTCAATTTATGCATAATTCTCATGAAATCATTCAAAATTCACAATGGTTGCTTGAATCATGGTATGATTGTATTTTCAACCAAATACTTGCTTATTTCCTAAGAAAATACATGAAACCAACCTAAAGCATACAAAAAATGGCTAGTAAAACTAGCCAAGATGCCTGGTATCAACCACCTTAGAGGAAGGAGTCATCAAGAGCAAGGCAATATCAAAAGACACAAGGAAGAAGGTACCAAGGAAGTGAAGGAACAAAAAGATCCCTACGGAAGACTTCTCTCCAGGGGATAGAGTGATCTCAGCTTATTTCACAGATATTCCCCCTAATCTCCCCACTGTACCATCTCAGTTACCTAAAGTCTTCACTATCAACAGAATTCTCTCCCTGGAACATGTCGAGATCATTGATACAACCAATGGATACAAGTCCATAGCAAGAGGGGAAGACTTCAAGCATTACCAACCACCCTGATGAGGGAGACCTGTCGAGCTAGCGACGATAAAAGAGCGCTTTGTTGGGAGGCAACCCAACCTTAGGTAACTACTTTTTCAGCTGCATTTCAATAAAGATCACAAGTTGTTTCCCCTGCATCGCAAGGAGCTAAGTTTGGTATTCCACACCAAAACAATTCAAGAGTGAAAGTGCGATTCTAAGTTTGGTGTCCCACCAAAGGATGCTAGTTAGAATCACACTACACTCTCAAAGCACATTGCTAGCTCTGACCAATCAAGGGAACCACTTGGATATAGATTAGTCTTTAGTTAATTGGTTGCTAACAGCAAGATACGAGGTTCTATGCATGCATGCAAGGTTTTGTAGTAGGCAAGGAACTAAGTTTGGTGTTCACACACCAAAATAAGTTCAGAAATCATAAGCATACATGCAAGCTGACTATTCCTCAAGTGCTTGGAAAACAAACAACTTCCAATAACCTTGCAGGAAGCTTATGAGGAGATGGTGCACCTTCAACTAAGAAAGTGAGGCATCAAGAACTATGACAATGACAACAAGAGGGCAACTGGATTGGTGTGGCAAACCATCTCCCAAAGGTTGTATTGCTACTTAATTCCATCTACTCATCATGTTAAAAATTGGAAGTCTGAATGCACTGTTAATTAATAGTCATGTGTTGATTGGAACCTAGTTCAACTATGCATTTTAAGTTTTCTGATGAAGAAGTCTATGCTTGCTAGTCTTTATGTTACTGCATCATATCTTTACTTATTGTATGCTTGTCTTGTAAAATCAAATGAAAAAGAGAATGATTTTTCTTCAAAAGACTAGAGTGAAGTTCATGATATGGAGTAAGTTTCTGAGTTTGTGGTGTAGTCACAAGTTAGCTAAGTTGGTTCAACCATAAGGTGGGGATGACAACTATCTGGCCTGAATACTATACTTTGAATATACCCATGAGACTAAGTAAATAACAAGATCATAATAAGAGAAAGGGAAAGAACATTTAAAGTGAAAAATAAAAGAAAAAGAGTAAGGAATAAGGCTAGGCACCAATGGTTTTAATCTTGAGGCATGTGTCTGTGGTGTTCCTGTGTGAGGGATTTACTTGGATGAATAAGCTCTTAGGGGTGCCTTATCACTTGGTAACTTGGGTTAACTAACTCGGGATTATCAGCTGAAAGTCTACTATCAAGAGTAACCCTCACTATAGAGCATTTAGTAACCCAAAGAGGTGCTGGACACCAAGGTCTCAAGAAGGAAAAATAAATGAACCAGATGCCTGTGGTGTGTATGTATGGGGGAGAGACTTGAGGGAGTAAGTCCTTAGGGGTGTCTCAACACCTAGCACCTTGAACCAACTGGTTCGGGAGTGTTGGTTGAAAGCTTATCTTAAAGAGTTGCCCCCTTACAGAGCACTTAGCTTGAAGAACACAAATAAGCCCTGGAATGACAATAAAAGGATCAATAAAAGTCTCATGGGATGTAAGCAAAATCAGTGTTTTAGGACATGATAAAGGACTGAAAGCCAGTAATGGAATGAACCTAAGTTGCTATGCATGAAACCATCATAAAATCAGTGACATGACTTCCACAAGAATGACTCATTTCTCTTGGCATTCCATTCATCATTCTCTTGTTCCAGTACTTGCTTAGGGACAAGCAAGCTTTAAGTTTGGTGTTGTGATGCCAGGGCATCTTGGCCAGTTTCACTGACCTTTTCTTTACTGTTTTTAAGGTAGTTTCATGTATTTCCTTAGGAAATAAGCTAGTTTTGGGTAGATATTCACTTACACCTTGATTCAAGCATACATTGTGAATTTTACATGATTTCATGAGGATGTTGCATGAGTTTCATAACAAATTGAATGTTGCATTTCCCATGACTTGGACTAGAACTTTGATGCACTCTATTGCTTGATTTCAGGACCAAAGGAAGCAAGGAAGAACCACTTAGCAGTCACGATAATCTAATTAACGTTACCACTAACGTGGAATGGGAGGTAACTTGCAAAGTTAATGAGAAAAGTGATTGCCAATAACGCTCTCGAAGCCATCATTGCCCACGTTAAGAGTAACGTGAACTCTAACGTGAAGAAGGGACTTTGAGCCAACGTTAGTGACACTTAACATTATCACTAACGTTGGCCAATGATCATAAGTGGCCACATTAGAGTCCATGTTAACTTAGTTAACGTGGCCTCTATGTTAAAAGGGGGAAGGAAGCCAACGTTAGTGACACTCAACATTGTCACTAACGTTGGCCTAAGGTGCAATGTACCACGTAACTCCCACGTTAACTTGGTTAATGTGGGAGCTAACGTAAGAGGCAAGGGTGGTCGAATAAAAAGTAATAGTAATTGTATTGAAACTTGAGGTACAGCAGAGCTCCACACCCTTAATCTATGGTGTGTAGAAACTCCACCGTTGAAAATACATAAGTAAAAGGTTCAGGCATGGCCGAATGGCCAGCCCCCTGAGTGATCAAGAAACCGAATAATCAAAGGCTAAACAGTCAAGAGATTAAACTGTCAAAAGATGTCTAATACAATAGCTAATTGTTCTATTTATAATAAACTAGCTCCTAGGGTTTACATGAGTAAGTAATTGATGCATAAATCCACTTCCGGGGCCCACTTGGTGTATGCTTGGGCTGAGCTTGATCAATCCACGAGCTGAGGCTTTTCTTGGAGTTGAACTCCAAGTTATGACGTGTTTTGGGCGTTCAACTCCGGATCATGACGTTTTTTTGGCGTTTAACTCCAGACAGCAGCATGTACTTGGCGTTCAACGCCAAGTTACGTCGTCAATTTCCGAATAAAGTATGAACTATTATATATTGCTGGAAAGCTCTGGATGTCTACTTTCCAACGCGGTTGAGAGCGCGCCAATTGAAGTTTTGTAGCTCCAGAAAATCCATTTCGAGTGCAGGGAGGTCAGATTCCAACAGCATCAGCAGTCCTTTTGTCAGCCTTTTTCAGAGTTCTGCTCAAGTCCCTCAATTTCAGCCAGAATTTACCTGAAATCACAGAAAAACACACAAACTCATAGTAAAGTCCAGAAATGTGAATTTAACATAAAAACTAATGAAAACATCCCTAAAAGTAGCTCAAACTTACTAAAAACTACCTAAAAACAATGCCAAAAAGCGTATAAATTATCCGCTCATCACAACACCAAACTTAAATTGTTGCTTGTCCCCAAGCAACTGAAAATCAAATAGGATAAAAAGAAGAGAATATACTATAAAATTCAAAATATCAATGAATATTAATTATAATTAGATGAGCGGGACTTGTAGCTTTTTGCTTCTGAACAGTTTTGGCATCTCACTTTTTCCTTTGAAGTTCAGAGTGATTGGCGTCTCTGGGAACTTAGAATTTTGGATAGTGTTATTGACTTTTCTAGTTAAGCATGTTGATTCTTGAACACAGCTACTTATGAGTCTTGGCCGTGGCCCTAAGCATTTTGTTTTCCAGTATTACCACCGGATACATAAATGCCACAGACACATAACTGGGTGAACCTTTTCAGATTGTGACTTAGCTTTGCTAAAGTCCCCAGTTAGAGGTGTCCAGAGCTCTTAAGCACACTCTTTTGCTTTGGATCACGACTTTAACCACTCAGTCTCAAGCTTTTCACTTGGACCTTCATAACACAAGCACATGGTTAGGGACAGCTTGATTTAGCCGCTCAGGCCTGGATTTAATTTCCTTGGGCCCTCCTATCCATTGATGCTCAAAGCCTTGGATCCTTTTTACCCTTGCCTTTTGGTTTTAAGGGCTATTGGCTTTTTCTGCTTGCTTTTTCTTTTTCTTTCTATTTTTTTCGCCATTTTTTTCGCAAGCTTTCTTTTTCACTGCTTTTTCTTGCTTCAAGAATCAATTCCATGATTTTTCAGATCCTCAATAACATTTCTCTTTGTTCATCATTCTTTCAAGAGCCAACAATTTTAACACTCATAAACAACAATATCAAAAGACATATGCACTGTTCAATCATTCATTCAGAAAACAAAAAGTATTGTCACCACATCAATATAATTAAATTAAATTCAAGGATAAATTCGAAATTCATGTACTTCTTGTTCTTTTGAATTAAAACATTTTTTTTTCATTTAAGAGATGTGAAGGATTAATGAAATTTATTCATAGCTTTAAGGCATGGTTACATACTAATGATCATGAAGTAGAGACACAAAACATAGATAAACACAATATTAAAAACCGAAAACAGAAAGAAATAAAGAACAAGGAATGAATCCACCTTTAGTGGCGTCTTCTTCTTGAAGGTCCAACAATGTCCTTAAGCTCTTCTATGTCCCTTCCTTGCCTTTGTTGCTCCTCCCTCATTGCTCTTTGGTCTTCTCTTATTTCTTGGAGAATGATGGAGTGCCCATGATGTTCCACCCTTAATTGTTCCACATTGTGGCTCAAATCTTCTAAGGAGGTATTGAGTTGCTCCCAATAGTTGTTGGGAGGAAAGTGCATCCCTTGAGGCATCTCAGGGATTTGTTGATGATGAGCTTCCTCATGCACCTCTTGAGAACCGTGAGGGATCTCTCTTGATTGCCTCATCCTCTTCTTGGTGATGGGCTTATCCTCTTCAATGGAGATGTCTCCTTCTATGATAACTCCAGCTGAGTAACATAGATGGCAAATAAGATGAGGAAAAGCTAGCCGTGCCATGGGTGAGGGCTTGTCAGCTATTTTGTAGAGTTCATTGGAGATGACCTCATGAACTTCTACTTCCTCTCCAATCATGATGCTATGAATCATGATGGCCCGATCCACAGTAACTTCAGATCGGTTGCTTGTAGGAATGATGAAGTGTTGAATGAACTCCAACCATCCTCTAGCTACAGGCTTGAGGTCCAATCTTCTTAGTTGGACTGGCTTGCCTTTGGAGTCTCTCTTCCATTGAGCTCCTTTCACACATATGTCCATAAGGACTTGGTCCAACCTTTGATTAAAGTTGACCCTTCTAGTGTAGGGGCGTTCATCTCCTTGCATCATGGGCAAGTGAAACACCAACCTCACATTTTCCGGACTAAAATCTAAGTATTTTTCCCGAACCATTGTGAGATAGTTCTTTGGATTCGGGTTCATACTTTGATCATGGTTCCTAGTGATCTATGCATTGGCATAGAACTCTTGAACCATTAAGATTCTGACTTGTTGCATAGGGTTGGTTAGGACTTCCCAACCTCTTCTTTGGATCTCACGTCGGATTTCCGGATACTCATTCTTTTTGAGCTTGAAAGGGACTTCGGGGATCACCTTCTTCTTTGCCACAACATCATAGAAGTGGTCTTGATGGCTCTTGGAGATGAATCTTTCCATCTCCCATGACTCGGAGGTGGAAGCTTTTGTCTTCCCTTTTCCTTTTCTAGAGGATACTCCGGCCTTAGGTGCCATTGATGGTAATGGAAAACAAAAAGCTTATGCTTTTACCACACCAAACTTAAAATATTGCTCGTCCTCGAGCAAGAGAAGAAAGAAGAGAAGAAGAAGAAGAAGAAAATATGGTAGAGAGGGAGAGAGGTAGGTTCGGCTAAGTGGGAGAAGAGGGGTTTGTGTTGTGTGAAAATGAAGGAGAATGGAAGGGTATTTATAGGGAGGGGGGAGGGTATATGTTCGGCCATTTTGGGTGGGAATGGGTGGGAAATTGATTTTGAATTTTATGAGGGTAGGTGGGGTTTATGGGGAAGAGTGGGTTGATGTGAGTGGTGAATAGGGTAATTGGGAAGAGGAATTGAGGTGATTGGTAAAGGTTGTTGGGAAGTGTGACATGGGGAGTAGGAGAGTGTAATTAGGATTAGGAGAGTGTAATTAGGATTAGGAGGTAAGGTGGGAATATATTAGGTGGGGATCCTGTGGGGTCCACAGATCCAGAGGTGATCCTGTGGGGTCCACAGGATCCTGAGGTGTCAAGGAATTCCATCCCTGCACCAAATAGGCATGTAAAATGCCTTTGCACACCATTCTGGCGTTTAAACGCCCATGGGTGCACGTTCTGGGCGTTCAACGCCCATGTAAAGCATGTTTCTGGCGTTGAACGCCAGTTTCATGCTTGTTGCTGGCGTTCAGCGCCAGTTTTTCTTCTCTGGGCACATTTCTGGCGTTCAGCGCCAGAATGTTGCTTGTTTCTGGCGTTCAGCGCCAGAATGGTGCTCTGTTCTGGCATTGAACGCCAGCCAGATGCATCTTACTGGCATTGAACGCCAGCCTGTGTGTCCTCCAGGGTGTGAAAAATTTTTTTCTTCTGTTTTTGACTCTGTTTTTAATTTTTTTGATTTTTTCGTGACTCCTCATGATCATGTACCTAATAAAACACAAAATAACATTAAAATAAAAATTAGATAATTAAAATTGGGTTGCTTCCCAACAAGCGCTTCTTTAATGTCAATAGCTTGACAGTGGCTCTCATGGAGCCACAAGGTGATCAGGTCAATGTTAGTGTAGTCCCAACACCAAACTTAGAGTTTGGATATGGGATCTTAACACCAAACTTAGAGTTTGGTTGTGGCCTCACAACACCAAACTTAGAGTTTGACTGTGTGGGCTCTTCTTGACTCTGAACTGAGAGAAGCTCTTCATGCTTACTCTCTTTTGTCACAGAGGGATGGCCATGTGCCTTAAACACAAGGTAGTCCCCATTCAATTGAAGGACTAATTCACCTCTGTTGACATCTATCACAGCTTCTGCTGTGGCTAGGAAAGGTCTTCCAAGGATGATGCATTCATCCTCTTCCTTCCTAGTGTCTAAGATTATGAAATCAGCAGGGATGTAAAAGCCTTCAACCTTTACTAACACGTCCTCTACTATTCCATAAGCTTGTCTCAATGACTTGTCTGCCAATTGTAATGAGAACAAGGCAGGTTGTACCTCAATGATCCCCAGCTTCTCCATTACAGAGAGTGGCATAAGATTTATCCCTGACCCCAGATTACATAGAGCCTTTTCAAAGGTCATGGTGCCTATGGTACAAGGTATTAGGAACTTGCCAGGATCTTGTTTCTTTTGAGGTAGAGTTTTCTGAATCCAAGTATCTAGTTCACTAATGAGCAAGGGAGGTTCACTTTCCCAAGTCTCATTACCAAACAACTTGGCATTCAGCTTCATGATAGCTCCTAAATATTGAGCAATTTGCTCTCCAGTCACATCTTCATCCTCTTCAGAGGAAGAATAGTCTTCAGAGTTCATGAATGGTAGAAGGAGATTTAATGGAATTTCTATGGTCTCTATATGAGCCTCAGATTCCTTTGGATCCTTAATAGGAAACTCCTTCTTGCTTGAGAGACGTCCCAGGAGGTCTTCCTCACTAGGATTTTCGTCCTCTTCCTCCCTTGTGCATTCGGCCACATTGATCACATCAATGGCCTTGCACTCTCCTTTTGGATTCTCTTCTGTATTACTTGGGAAAATACTGGGAGGAGTTTCAATGACTTTCTTACTCAGCTGGCCCACTTGTGCCTCCAAATTTCTAATGGAGGATCTTGTTTCATTCATGAAACTGAAAGTGGCCTTTGACAGATCAGAGACTAGATTGGCTAGATTAGAAGTGTTTTGTTCAGAATTCTCTGTCTATTACTGAGAAGATGATGGATATGGCTTGCTATTGCTCAGCCTATTGCGTCCACCATTGTTAAAGCCTTGTTGAGGCTTTTGTTGATCCTTCCATGAGAAATTTGGATGATTTCTCCATGATGAGTTATAGGTGTTTCCATAAGGTTCACCCATGTAGTTAACCTCTGCCATGGCAGGGTTCTCAGGATCATACGCTTCTTCAGGAGCTGCCTCTCTAGTACTGTTGGATGCATGTTGCCATCCATTCAGATTTTGAGAGATCATGTTGACCTGTTGAGTCAACACTTTGTTCTGAGCCAATATGGCATTCAGAGCATCAATTTCAAGAACTCCTTTCTTCTGAGGTATCCCATTATTCACGGAATTCCTCTCAGAGGTGTACATAAATTGGTTGTTTGCAACCATGTCAATGAGTTCTTGAGCCTCTTCAGGCGTTTTCTTCAGGTGAATAGATCCACCTGCAGAATGGTCCAATGACATTTTCGAAAATTCAGAGAGACCATAATAGAATATATCTAATAGGGTCCATTCTGAAAACATGTCAGATGGACATCTTTTGGTCAGCTGCTTGTATCTTTTCCAAGCTTCATAGAGGGATTCACCATCTTTTTGTTTGAAGGTTTGAACATCCACTCTCAGCTTGCTCAGCTTTTGAGGAGGAAAGAATTTATCCAAGAAGACAGTGACCAGCTTATCCCAGGAGTCCAGGCTATCCTTAGGTTGTGAATTCAACCATATTCTAGCTCTGTCTCTTACAGCAAAAGGGAAAAGCATGAGTCTGTAGACTTCAGGATCAACTCCATTCGTCTTTACAGTCTCACAGATCTCCAAGAACTCAGTTAAAAACTGATAAGGATCTTCAGATGGAAGTCCATAAAACTTACAGTTTTGTTGCATTAAGGCAACTAGCTGAGGTTTCAGCTCAAAGTTATTGGCTCCAATGGCAGGAATGGAGATGCTTCTTCCATCAAACTTGGACGTTGGCTTTGTGAAGTCACCAAGCATTCTCCTTGCATTATTATTATTTTTGGCTGCCATCTCCTTCTCTTGTTCGAAAATTTCTGAAAGGTTGTTTCTGGATTGTTGTAATTTAGCTTCTCTTAATTTTCTCTTCAAAGTCCTTTCAGGTTCTGGATCAATTTCAACAAGAGTGCCTTTATCCCTGTTCCTGCTCATATGAAAGAGAAGAAAACAAGAAAAAAAAGAGGAATCCTCTATGTCACAGTATAGAGATTCCTTTATGTTAGTAGAAGAAGAAAGGGGTAGAAGAATCCAAACACAAGGGATATAATAAGTTCGGATTTTTAGATGAAGAGAGGTGAAGAGAAGTGTTAGTAATTAATTAATTAAATAGAAGAAGAAAAGAGAAAGAGAATTTCGAAAATAATTTTTGAAAAAGGAGTTAGTAATTTTCGAAAATTAAATATAAAATAAGATTTAAAATTTAAAACAATTAAAAAAGAAATTTTTGAAAAGGGGTGAGATATTTTCGAAAATTAGAGAGGGAAAAGTAGTTAGGTGGTTTTGAAAAAGATAAGAAACAAACAAAAAGTTAGCTAGTTGATTGAAAAAGATTTTAAAATAAAATTTTAAAAAGATGAGGAGATAGGAAGTTAGATAAGATATTTTGAAATCAAATTTTGAAAAATATAAAATTTTGAAAAAGATAAGATAAAAAGATAAGATAAAAGTTTTAAGAAAAAGATATTTTGAAAAAGATTTAATTTTTAAAATGACTTAAGTAACAAGAAACTACAAGATAAGATTCTAGAATTTAAAGATTGAACCTTTCTTAACAAGAAAGTAACAAACTTCAAATTTTTGAACCAATCACATTAATTGTTAGCTAATTTTCGAAAATTTGATATAAAGATAAGAAAAATATTTTGAAAAATATTTTGGAAAAGATTTTTGAATTTTTCAAAAAATAAAAAAATGGAAAAGATATGATTTTTGAAAAAGATTTTGAAAAGATAAGATTTTTAAAATTGAAATTTTGACTTGACTTGTTAGAAACAACTAATTTTTAAAAATTTTTGACCAAGTCAACCCAAAATTTCGAAAATTTGGAGGGAAATAAGGAAAATATATTTTTTTGATTTTTGAATTTTTAAAGATGAGAGAGAAAAACATAAAAATGACCCAAAATATGAAAATTTTGGATCAAACACATAATGCATGCAAGAACACTATGAATGTTAAGATGAACACCAAGAACACTTTGAAGATCATGATGAACATCAAGAACATAATTTTGAAAAAATTTTGATGCAAAGAAAACATGCAAGACACCAAACTTAGAAATCTTTAATGCATGGAAAATATGACTGCAAAAGTGCACATGAAAAACAACAAACAACACAAAACAAGAAATCATCAAGATCAAACAAGAAGACTTGTCAAGAACAACTTGAAGATCATGAAGAATACTATGAATGCATGAAGTTTCGAAAAATGCAAGAAAATTTTTTTAAAGTATGCAATTGACACCAAACTTAAAAATTGACTCAAGACTCAAACAAGAAAAACAAAATATTTTTGATTTTTATGATTTTCTAATTTTTTTTTGGATTTTTATTAATTTTTGTTTTCGAAAATATTTTTGGAAAAACGAAAAAGAAAAGAAAAATTTTGAAAAAGATTTTTTTTTGAAAAGAAAATTACCTAATCTGAGCAACAGGATGAACCGTCAGTTGTCCATACTCGAACAATCCCCGGCAACGGCGCCAAAAACTTGATGGACGAAATTGTGATCCGTATTCTTTTGTACTTGTATGAAATCATTATTGTGGCACCAGTTGAATTCACAACTCCGTTCAACTAACCAGCAAGTGTACTGGGTCGTCCAAGTAATAAACCTTACGTGAGTAAGGGTCGATCCCACAGAGATTGTTGGTATGAAGCAAGCTATGGTCACCTTGTAAATCTCAGTTAGGCAGATTAAATTGGTTTATGGTTTCGAAAATTAATAATTAAAAGAAAATAAAAAGGATAGAAATACTTATGTAAATTAATAGTGGGAATTTCAGATAGGTGTGTGGAGATGTTGTGTTCCTCTTGAAACTCTACTTCACTACTCGCTCTTCCTTCAATCCTTCTTACTCCTTTCCATGGCAAGCTGTATGTAGGGCTTCACCATCATCGGTGGCTACTTTCAATCCTCTCGGGAAAATGGTCCTATGCGCTGTCACTGCACGGCTAATCGTCTGGAGGCATCACCCTTGGTTGATGGCTACATCCCATCCTCTCAGTGAAAACGTTCCTATGCTCTGTCACAGCACGGCTAATCATCTGTCGGTTCTCAATCAGGTTGGAATAGAATCCATTGATTCTTTTGCGTTTGTCACTAACGCCCAGCCTTCAGGAGTTTGAAGCTCGTCACAGTCATTCAATACCGGAATCCTACTCGGAATACCACAGACAAGGTGAGACTTTCCGGATTCCCAGGATCCTACTCGGAATACCACAGACAAGGTTAGACTTTCCGGATCCTCATGAATGCCGCCATCTATCTAGCTTATACCACGAAGATTCTGTTGGGGAATCTAAGAGATATGCGCCCGGCCTAAAGTAGAACGGAAGTGGTTGTCAATCACGCGCGTTCATAGGTGAGAATGATGATGAGTGTCACGGATCATCACATTCATCAAGTTAAGTGTAACGTATATCTTGGAATAAGAATAAGAGAGAATTAAATAAAAAGTAATAGTAATTGTATTGAAACTTGAGGTACAGCAGAGCTCTACACCCTTAATCTATGGTGTGTAGAAACTCCACCGTTGAAAATACATAAGTAAAAGGTTCAGGCATGGCCGAATGGCCAGCCCCCTGAGTGATCAAGAGACCGAATAATCAAAGGCTAAACAGTCAAGAGATTAAACTGTCAAAAGATGTCTAATACAATAGCTAAATGTTCTATTTATAATAAACTAGCTCCTAGGGTTTACATGAGTATGTAATTGATGCATAAATCCACTTTCGGGGCCCACTTGGTGTATGCTTGGGCTGAGCTTGATCAATCCACGAGCTGAGGCTTTTCTTGGAGTTGAACTCCAAGTTATGACGTGTTTTGGGCGTTCAACTCCGGATCATGACGTTTTTCTGGCGTTTAACTCCAGACAGCAGCATGTACTTGGCGTTCAACGCCAAGTTACGTCGTCAATTTCCAAATAAAGTATGAACTATTATATATTGCTGGAAAGCTCTGGATGTCTACTTTCCAACGCGGTTGAGAGCGCGCCAATTGGAGTTCTATTGCTCCAGAAAATCCATTTCGAGTGCAGGGAGGTCAGATTCCAACAGCATCAGCAGTCCTTTTGTCAGCCTTTTTCAGAGTTCTGCTCAAGTCCCTCAATTTCAGCCAGAATTTACCTAAAATCACAAAAAAATACACAAACTCATAGTAAAGTCCAGAAATGTGAATTTAACATAAAAACTAATGAAAACATCCCTAAAAGTAGCTCAAACTTACTAAAAACTACCTAAAAACAATGCCAAAAAGCGTATAAATTATCCGCTCATCAATCATATGCACTCTCAACTTGTTAGTGTCAGTAGTATACAAACTGCTAAGTTTGGTGTCTTGCATGCATTGTTATTTGATTTTAGTTGCATCTTGATTATTCTTCATCATTAAAAATCCAAAAATATTTTTTATTTGTGTCTTTTCAAGTCAATAATACAGAGAATTGAAAATTCAGAATATACAGCAGAGGAATTACACAGAAAAAGCTGGGCGTTCAAAACGCTCAGTGAGGAAGACAAACTGGCATTTAACGCCTAAAAGGGTAGTGCTTTGGGCGTTAAACGCCAGAATGTGCACCATTCTGGGCGTTTAACGCCAGGATGGCACAAGAGGGAAGATTCTGTTTTTAATTCAAACTTTTTCAGGTTTTCAAAATTTTTCAAAATCAAATCTTTTTCAAATCATATCTTTTCAATCATATGTTTTCAAAATCAAATCTTTTTAAATTGTTTTTCAAATCATATCTTCTCAACCACATCTTTTTAAAACCATAACTTTTCAATCATATCTTCCTAATCACATCTTTTTCAAAATAGTTTTCAATCATATCTTTTTAATTTCTAATTTCAAAATCTTTTTCAAAAATCACTTATTTCTTTTCCACTCTTGGTTTTCGAAAATCAATTAGTGTTTTTCAAAATGTTTTTTTAAATCTCTTACTTAATTTTCGAAAATTTATTCCCCTCTTCTCACATCCTTCTATTTATAGACTAACACTACTCCTCAATGCACAATTCGAACTCCATCTTTCCTTGATAAGTTCGAATTTTCTACCTCTTCCTTCTATTTTTTGTTTCCTCTGAAACATCAAGGAATCTCTATACTGTGACATAGAGGATTCTATATTTTCTTGTTCTCTTCACTTTCATATGAGCAGGAGCAAAGACAAAAGCATTCTTGTTGAGGCTAATTGGTGCACAAAATTGTGATCATCAATGGCGCCATCAACACGGTACGCTCAATTGCAATCTCAACTCTTTATCACAACTTCGCACAACTAACCAGCAAGTGTACTGGGTCGTCCAAGTAATAAACCTTACGCGAGTAAGGGTCGATCCCACAGAGATTGTTGGTATGAAGCAAGCTATGGTCATCTTGTAAATCTCAGTCAGGCAGACTCAAATGGTTATGGATGATGAATAAAACATAAAGATAAAGATAGAGATACTTATGTAATTCATTGGTAAGAATTTCAGATAAGCGTATGGAGATGCTTTGTCCCTTCCGTCTCTCTGCTTTCCTACTGTCTTCATCCAATCCTTCTTACTCCTTTCCATGGCAAGCTGTATGTAGGGTTTCAATGTTGTTGCTTGTCCTCAAGCAACTGAAAATCAAATAAGATAAAAAGAAGAGAATATGCAATGAATTCCAAAAACATCTATGAAGATCAGTATTAATTAGATGAGCGGGGCTTTTAGCTTTTTGCCTCTGAACAGTTTTGGCATCTCACTCTATCCTTTGAAATTCAGAATGATGGGCTTCCATAGGAACTCAGAATCCAGATAGTGTTATTGATTCTCCTAGTTAAGTATGATGATTCTTGAACATAGCTACTTTATGAGTCTTGGCCGTGGCCCAAAGCACTCTGTCTTCCAGTATTACCACTGGATACATACATGCCACAGACACAAAATTGGGTGAACATTTTCAGATTGTGACTCAGCTTTGCTAGAGTCCCCAATTAGAGGTGTCCAGGGTTCTTAAGCACACTCTTTTTGCCTTGGATCACAACTTTATTTTTCTTTTCTTTTTTTTCTCTTTTTTTTCGAATTTTTTTTTCGTTTTTCTCCTTCTCTTTTTTTTTGTATTCACTGCTTTTTCTTGCTTCAAGAATCATTTTTATGATTTTTCAGATCCTCAGTAACATTTCTCCTTTTTCATCATTCTTTCAAGAGCCAACATTCATGAACAACAAATTCAAAAGACATATGCACTGTTTAAGCATACATTCAGAAAACAAAAGTATTGCCACCACATCAAGATAATTAATCTGTTATAAAATTCAAAATTCATGCAATTCTTCTCTTTTTCAATTAAGAACATTTTTCATTTAAGAAAGGTGATGGATTCATAGGACATTCATAACTTTAAGGCATAGACACTAAGACACTAAGTCTGGTGCCCCTTTCTGGCGTTAAACGCCCAGAATGGTGCCAGACTGGGCGTTAAACGCCCATTTGCTAGCTTCACTGGCGTTTAAACGCCAGCAAGTTCTCCTCCAGGGTGTGCTATTTTTCTTTCTGTTTTTGCTTTTTCAATTGATTTTGTGACTTCTCATGATAATCAACCTACAAAAAACATAAAATAACAAAGGAAAAATAGATAAAATATAACATTGGGTTGCCTCCCAACAAGCGCTTCTTTAATGTCAGTAGCTTGACAGAGGGCTCTCATGGAGCCTCACAGATGCTCAGAGCAATGTTGGAACCTCCCAACACTAAACTTAGCGTTTGAATGTGGGGGTTCAACACCAAACTTAGAAGTTGGTTGTGGCCTCCCAACACCAAACTTAGAGTTTGACTGTGGGGGCTCTGTTTGACTTTGTTTTGAGAGAAGCTCTTCATGCTTCCTCTCCATGGTTACAGAGGGATATCCTTGAGCCTTAAACACAAGGGATTCTTCATTCACTTGAATGACCAATTCTCCTCTGTCAACATCAATCACAGCCTTTGCTGTGGCTAGGAAGGGTCTGCCAAGGATGATGAATTCATCCATGCACTTTCCAGTTTCTAGAACTATGAAATCAGCAGGGATGTAATGGTCTTCAATCTTTACCAGAACATCCTCTACAAGCCCATAAGCTTGTTTTCTTGAATTGTCTGCCATCTCTAGTGAGATTCTTGCAGCTTGTACCTCAAAGATCCCTAGCTTCTCCATTACAGAGAGAGGCATGAGGTTTACACTTGACCCTAGGTCACACAAGGCCTGAAGGTCATGGTGCCTATGGCACAAGGTATTGAGAACTTCCCAGGATCTTGTCTCTTTTGAGGTAATTTCTGCCTAGACAAGTCATCCAGTTCTTTGGTGAGCAAAGGAGGTTCGTTCTCCCAAGTCTCATTACCAAATAACTTGTCATTTAGCTTCATGATTGCTCCAAGATATTCAGCAACTTGCTCTTCAGTGACATCTTCATCCTCTTCAGAGGAAGAATACTCATCAGAGCTCATGAATGGCAGGAGTAAATCCAATGGAATCTCTATGGTCTCAGTGTGAGCCTTAGATTCCCATGGTTTCTCATTAGGGAACTCATTGGAGGCCAGTGGACGTCCATTGAGGTCTTCCTCAGTGGCGTTCACTGCTTCTTCCTCCTCTCCTAGTTCGGCCATGTTGATGGCCTAACATTCTTCTTTTGGATTCTCTTCTGTATTGCTTGGAAGAGTACTAGGAGGGAGTTTAGTAATTTTTTTGCTCAACTGTCCCACTTGTGCCTTCAAATTCCTAATGGAGGACCTTGTTTCAGTCATGAAACTTTGAGTGATTTTGATTAGATTAGCGACCATGGTTGCTAAGTCAGAGTGGTTCTGCTTAGAATTCTCTGTCTGTTGCTGAGAAGATGATGGAAAAGGCTTGCCATTGCTAAACCTGTTTCTTCCACCATTATTGTTATTGAAACCCTGTTGAGGTCTCTGTTGATCCTTCCATGAGAGATTTGGATGATTTCTCCATGAAGGATTATAGGTGTTTCCATAGGGTTCTCCCATGTAATTCACCTCTTCCATTGAAGGGTTCTCAGGATCATAAGTTTCTTCTTCAGATGAAGCATCCTTAGTACTGCCTGGTGCAGCTTGCATGCCAGACAAACTTTGAGAAATCAAAATGACTTGCTAAGTCAATATCTTATTCTGAGCCAATATGGCATTCAGAGTATCAATCTCAAGAACTCCTTTCTTCTGAATTGTCCCATTGTTCACAGGATTTCTTTCAGAAGTGTACATGAATTGGTTATTTGCAACCATTTCAATGAGCTCTTGAGCTTCTGTCGGCGTCTTCTTCAGATGAAGAGATCCTCCAGCAGAGCTATCCAAAGACATCTTGGACAGTTCAGACAGACCATCATAGAAAATACCTATGATGCTCCATTCAGAAAGCATGTCAGAAGGACATTTTCTGATCAATTGTTTGTATCTTTCCCAAGCTTCATAGAGGGATTCACCTTCCTTCTGTCTGAAGGTTTGGACTTCCACTCTAAGCTTACTTAATTTTTGAGGTGGAAAGAACTTTGCCAAGAAAGCATTGACAAGCTTTTCCCAAGAGTTCAGGCTTTCTTTAGGTTGTGAGTCCAACCATATCCTAGCTCTGTATTCTTACAGCAAAAGGAAATAGCATAAGTCTGTAGACCTCAGGGTCAACCCCATTGGTCTTGACAGTGTCACAGATTTGCAAGAATTCAGCTAAAAACTGATGAGGATCTTCCAATGGAAGTCCATGGAACTTGCAATTCTGTTGCATTAGAGAAACTAATTGAGGCTTAAGCTCAAAGTTGTTTGCTCCAATGGCAGGGATAGAGATGCTTCTCCCATAGAAGTTGGGAGTAGGTGCAGTAAAGTCACCCAGCACCTTCCTTGCATTGTTGGCATTGTTGTTGTTTTCGGCTGCCATGTCTTCTTCTTTGAAGATTTCTGTTAGGTCCGCTACAGAGGATTGTGCTTTAGCTTCTCGTAGCTTTCGCTTCAAGGTCCTTTCAGGTTCAGGATTAGCCTCAACAAGAATGCTTTTGTCTTTGCTCCTGCTCATATGAAAGAGAAGAGAACAAGAAAATATAGAATCCTCTATGTCACAGTATAGAGATTCCTTGATGTGTCAGAGGAAACGAAAAATAGAAGGAAGAGGTAGAAAATTCAAACTTATCAAGGAAAGATGGAGTTCGAATTGTGCATTGAGGAGTAGTGTTAGTCCATAAATAGAAGGATGTGAGAAGAGGGGAAGAAATTTTCGAAAATTAAGTAAGAGATTTAAAAAAAAAACATTTTAAAAAACACTAATTGATTTTCAAAAACCAAGAGTGGAAAAGAAATCAAGTGATTTTTGAAAAAGATTTTGAAATTAGAAATTAAAGAGATATGATTGAAAACTATTTTGAAAAAGATGTGATTAGGAAGATATGATTGAAAAGTTATGGTTTTAAAAAGATGTGGTTGAGAAGATATGATTTGAAAAACAATTTAAAAAGATTTGATTTTGAAAATTAATGACTTAGCTAACAAGAAAAGATATGATTCAAACATTAAACCTTTCTCAACAGAAAAGGCAACATATTTGAAATGTTGAATCAAATCATTAATTCATAGCAAGTATTTTTGAAAAAGGAAAGAAATTGATTTTGAAAACATATGATTGAAAAGATTTGATTTGAAAAAGATTTGATTTTGAAAAATTTTGAAAACTTGAAAAAAAAAATTGGCATTAAAAACAAAATCTTCCCTCTTGTGCCATCCTGGCGTTAAATGCCCAGAATGGTGCACATTCTGGCGTTTAACGCCCAAAGCACTACCCTTTTGGGCGTTAAACGCCTAGCCAGGCACCTTGGCTGGCGTTTAAACGCTAGTTTGCCTTCTTCACTGGACGTTTTGAACGCCCAGCTTTTTCTGTGTAATTCCTTTGTTGTATGTTCTGAATCTTCAATTCTCTGTATTATTGACTTGAAAAGACACAAATTAAAAATATTTTTTTTGGATTTTTAATAATGAAGAATAATCAAGATGCAACTAAAATCAAATGCAAGATACCAAACTTAGCAGTTTGTATACTACTGACACTAACAAGTTGAGAGTGCATATGATAAACAACAAAACACTCAAGATAGGAGAATTTAAAGATCAGAGCAAGTAAATCATCAAGAACAACTTGAACATCACTGAAGACACATGAAAAATGCAAGAAGAACAGAAATATGCAATTGACACCAAACTTAAAATGAGACTCTAGACTCAACAAGAAATATACAATATTTTTGGTTTTTATGACTTTGTAATTTTTTTTTTGGATTTTTTGAAAATTAAGTGGAAAAAGAAAATAAAGATATCAAAATTCTTAATGAGAATTCCAGGAATCATGCAATGTTAGTCTAAAGCTTCAGTCTAAAGGAATTAGACATGGCTAGCCAAGCTTCAGCAGGACATTGCATTCAAGAGCTAAATTGATGAAGATCAATCAGCTTTGGTGATGATAAGAACATCACCTTGAAACACTAGAATTCATTCTTAAGAACTCTGAAAAAAAAATACCCAATCTAAGCAACAAGATGAACCGTCAGTTGTCCAAACTCAACAATCACCGGCAACGGCGCCAAAAACTTGGTGCACGAAATTGTGATCTCTACTTTTCACAACTTAAATAATCCCCGGTAATGAATCCAAAAACTTGGTGCTCAATACCATGGTACACACATAATTTCACAACTTCGCACAACTAACCAGCAAGTGCACTGGGTCGTCCAAGTAATAAACCTTACGCGAGTAAGGGTCGATCCCACGGAGATTGTTGGTATGAAGCAAGCTATGGTCACCTTGTAAATCTTAGTCAGGCAAACTCAAATGGTTATGGATGATGTATGAATAAAACATAAAGATAAAGATAGAGATACTTATGTAATTCATTGGTGAGAATTTCAGATAAGCGTATGTAGATGCTTTGTCCCTTCCATCTCTCTGCTTTCCTACTGTTTTCATCCAATCCTTCTTACTCCTTTCCATGGCAAGCTGTATGTAGGGTTTCACCGTTGTCAGTGGCTACCTCCCATCCTCTCAGTGAAAATGTTCAACGCACCCTGTCACGGCACGGCTATTCAGCTGTCGGTTCTCGATCATGTCAGAATAGAACCCAGTGATTCTTTTGTGTCTGTCACTAACGCCCCACAATCGCGAGTTTGAAGCTCGTCACAGTCATTCAATCATTGAATCCTACTCAGAATACCACAGACAAGGTTTAGACCTTTCGGATTCTCTTGAATGCCGCCATCAATTCTAGCTTATACCACGAAGATTCCGATTAAGGGATCCAAGAGATATCCACTCAATCTAAGGTAGAACAGAGGTGGTTGTCAGGAACACGTTAATAGGTGAGAATGATGATGAGTGTCACGGATCATCACATTCATCGAGTTGAAGAACAAGTGATATCTTAGAACAAGAATAAGTCGAATTGAATAGAAGAACAATAGTAATTGCATTAATACTCGAGGTACAGCAGAGCTCTACACCTTAATCTACGGTTTGTAGAAACTCCACCGTTGAAAATACATAAGAACAAGGTCTAGGCATGGCCGAATGGCCAGCCTCCCATTGATCTAAGAACTAGGCGTCTAAAGATGAGTAAATTACATAAAAATCCACTTCCGGGCCCACTTGGTGTGTGCTTGGGCTGAGCATTGAAGCATTTTCGTGTAGAGACTCTTCTTGGAGTTAAACGCCAGCTTTTGTGCCAGTTTGGGCGTTTAACTCCCATTCTTGTGCTAGTTCCGGCGTTTAACGCCGGGCAGTTTTGAGCTGATTTGGAACGCCGGTTTGGGTCATCAAATCTCGGGCAAAGTATGGACTATTATATATTGCTGGAAAGCCCAGGATGTCTACTTTCTAAAGACATTGAGAGCGCGCCAATTGGGATTCTGCAGCTCCAGAAAATCCACTTCAAGTGCAGGGAGGTCAGAATCCAACAACATCTGCAGTCCTTTTCAGCCTCTGAATCAGATTTTTGCTCAAGTCCCTCAATTTCAGCCAGAAAATACTTGAAATCACAGAAAAACACACAAACTCATAGTAAAGTCCAAAAAAGTGAATTTTAACTAGAAACTAATAGAAATATACTAAAAACTAACTAAAATCCACTAAAAACAATGCCAAAAAGCGTACAAATTATCCACTCATCACAACACCAAACTTAAATTGTTGCTTGACCCCAAGCAACTGGAAATCAAATAAGATAAAGAGAAGAGAATATGCAATGAATTCCAAAAACATCTATGAAGATCAGTATTAATAAGATGAGCGGGGCTTTTAGCTTTTTGCCTCTGAATAGTTTTGGCATCTCACTCTATCCTTTGAAATTCAGAATGATTGGCTTCTATAAGAACTCAGAATCCAGATAGTGTTATTGATTCTCCTAGTTAAGTATGATGATTCTTGAACACAGCTACTTTATGAGTCTTGGCCGTGGCCCAAAGCACTTTGTCTTCCAGTATTACCACCGGAGACATACATGCCACAGACACATAATTGGGTGAACCTTTTCAGATTGTGACTCAGCTTTGCTAGAGTCCCCAATTGGAGGTGTCCAGGGTTCTTAAGCACACTCTTTTTGCCTTGGATCACACTTTTATTTCTTTCTTTTTCTTTCTTTTTCTCTTTCTCCCTTTTTTTTGTATTCACTGCTTTTTCTTGCTTCAAGAATCATTTTTATGATTTTTCAGATCCTCAGTAACATGTCTCCTTTTTCATCATTCTTTCAAGAGTCAACCATTCATGAACAACAAATTCAAAAGACATATGCACTGTTTAAGCATACATTCAGAAAACAAAAGTATTGCCACCACATCAAAATAATTAATCTGTTATAAAATTTAAAATTCATGCAATTCTTCTCTTTTTCAATTAAGAACATTTTTCATTTAAGAAAGGTGATGGATTCATAGGACATTCATAACCTTATGGCATAGACACTAAGACACTAATGATCATGAGACACAAACATAGATAAACATAAGCATGAAAATTCGAAAAACAAGAAAATAGAGAACAAGAAAATTAAAGAACGGGTCCACCTTAGTGATGGTGGCTTGTTTTTCCTCTTGAAGATCTTATGGAGTGCTTGAACTCCTCAATGTCTCTTCCTTGTCTTTGTTGCTCCTCTCTCATGATTCTTTGATCTTCTCTAATTTCATGGAGGAGGATGGAATGTTCTTGGTACTCCACCTTTAGTTGTCCCATGTTGGAACTTAATTCTCCTAGGGAGGTGTTGATTTGCTCCCAATAGTTTTGTGGAGGAAGGTGCATCCCTTGAGGCATCTCAGGGATTTCATGATGAGTGGGATCTCTTGTTTGCTCCATCCTTTTCTTAGTGATGGGTTTGTCCTCATCAATGGGGATGTCTCCCTCTATGTCAATTCCAACTAAATAACAGAGGTGACAAATAAGATGAGGAAAGGCTAACCTTGCCAAGGTAGAGGACTTGTCCGCCACCTTATAAAGTTCTTGGGCTATAACCTCATGAACTTCTACTTCCTCTCCAATCATGATGCTATGAATCATGATAGCCCGGTCTATAGTAACTTCGGACCGGTTACTAGTCAGAATGATTGAGCGTTGGATAAACTCCAACCATCCTCTAGCCACGGGCTTGAGGTCATGCCTTCTCAGTTGAACCGGCTTTCCTCTTGAATCTCTCTTCCATTGAGCGCCCTCTTCACAAATGTCTATGAGGACTTGGTCCAACCTTTGATCAAAGTTGACCCTTCTAGTGTATGGGTGTTCATCTCCTTGCATCATGGGCAAGTTGAATGCCAACCTTACATTTTCCGGACTAAAATCTAAGTATTTCCCCCGAACCATTGTAAGCCAATTCTTTGGGTCCGGGTTCACACTTTGATCATGGTTCTTGGTGATCCATGCATTGGCATAAAACTCTTGAACCATTAAGATTCCGACTTGTTGAATGGGGTTGGTAAGAACTTCCCAACCTCTTCTTCGAATCTCATGTCGGATCTCCGGATATTCACTCTTTTTGAGTTTAAAAGGGACCTCGGGGATCACCTTCTTCAAGGCCACAACTTCATAGAAGTGGTCTTGATGCACCCTTGAGATGAATCTCTCCATCTCCCATGACTTGGAGGTGGAAGCTTTTGCCTTCCCTTTCCTCTTTCTAGAGGTTTCTCCGGCCTTGGATGCCATAAATGGTTATGGAAAAACAAAAAGCAATGCTTTTACCATACCAAACTTAAAAGGTTTGCTCGTCCTTGCTATACCCCATTTTGAGGGTCTATCTTGTGTTGATTTCAAGGGTTTTATCAATAATTCCACACGCTTTCTATATGAAAATACAAGACTTTGTGATCCTTTCCTAATTTTGCCTCATGAATGAAAACATGCTTATTTTGCACTAAATTAGATACATTTCTAATCTTTTCTTGGTGCCATTCGATGCCGTGACCTGTGTGCTAAGTGGTTTCAGAATATAGGGCAGGGACAGACCGGAAGAGAGAAGGAGGATGGGTGCAAAGGAAGGGAGCATGAGAATTGAACTTTGGAAATCTCGGCATGGGCGCGTGCACGCACTTGACGCCTCCGCGCACATTACAAGATGCCCCGTGTGCGCGTGCGCGCCGATGTTCGAATATGATTTTTTTTAAAGAGCCACGTGACTTGGGCGTGGAGGCAGTTGGGAATCCCATTCTTTGGGAAGTGCCCTGGCGGGAAAAGCTTAAGAAGACCAAGGGAACAAGGGTTAAGGACTTTTTAGCTCATTTTCTAGATTCTAGATATTTTTAGGGAGATAGTTAGTTACACTTGTGGAGAAGGGGAGAGATTCAAAGCTCTCATTAGGGTTCATCTTCATCCAATTTCTGAATTTTCATTCACTCTTTGGTGAGATCCATTGCAATTCTCAATTCATTTTGTTCATGTCATAGATCTTCTTCTCCAATCTCAAGTAGTGTTTGTAATTGCTCAATTCTCATAGATCTTGGATTCAATTTTGTAGTTTTGGATTTAATCAATTCCTTTAGAATCTCATTTCCATTGTTGTTCTTTGTTAATTGTTGTTAGGTCCTTGTGTTGAAATACTTTTAATTCTACTTTCTTCTCAATTTTACTATGACTTTCACTCTTGCTCACCAAATGTTTGATGAAATGTCAACACTAGTTATGGAGTAAAAGTTTTTTTTTTACTTGGCATAGGGTTTGGGCCATTAGAAGAAGTTGAATAGTTGTGTCAATTGTTGAGTTGGAATTAGGGATTGCTAATTGACTTGGAGTACACTAAAGCTAGATTTCCATAAGGTAAAGCTAGGACTTGTGACTCAAGTTGATTACTCTTATTTGACTTTCCTCTATGCCTAGGGGTTAACTAAATGAAGCAAGGCCTAATTGTTGTCATCATTGAAGGAACTATAAGGATAGAATTTCTAATGCCAACCCTAAGCCAAGTCTTTTAAGGATTGATTGTTTGTTTTCTATTTTGCTAAAACCTTCAAAGAATCATAACAAGGCTTCCTAATCAATAAAATGCACACTCTAGCAATTCCAAGGGAGGACGACTCGGGAGACTAGTACTCTCGGTTATAGATTGTAGGATTGTTTAGTACGAAATTTAAGTGTCGACTAGACTGTACTCACGATCATATTCATCATTGAATTCTAAATCGACATGCTAAATTTCGTTTATCAAAATGGCGCCGTTGCCGGGGAGCTTGCTTAGTGTGCCATTTTATTGTTTGGAATAAATGTGTATATATGTACATAGTTGCATTTCATTGTAATTTGTTCAAGTGACTAACCCCTCATCGTTACCATGAATTCCACTTCCCCTTCATTGCATGACGCGTTCACAACCGAATCCGAGCTTAGTCCCCTTTGATCCGGAAATAGAACGAACTTTGTTTCATATTAGACAAGCTCGGAGGTGGCTAAAGTTTGGGAAAGGTGAAGAGGTCTTCACTACCTCAACCACCTTACTAAAAGTGAACATTGAACCGTCACTCAAGGAAGGCATTAGTCATACTTCCATCAATATCACTAACAACTCTTCTTTCGTTTTAGGTACTAATACCATGGATGCTCCGAGGAGGGTTACCATCAAGGAAGCGGGTGCACCGGATTATGTCCTTCAACCCCTTCATGTAACTCACCCAACTTGAATGCAAACTTTGAATTGAAGACTGCTTTGATCAACCTCTTACCTAAGTTTCACGGGCTTCCCGCACAAGACCCTATTCGACATCTCAAGGACTTTCATCGTATATGCTCAACCACTAGACGGGAAGGATCCGATGAGGTTGCTATATGGTTGTTTGCTTTCCCTTTCTCTCTTGAGGACAAGGCGAAAGAACGGTTCTACACTCTATCTAGTGAAGTCACCTCCGATTGGGACTTACTTAGAAGAGGATTCTTGGATAAATTCTTGCCCCCGGAGAAGATGGATAGGCCAAGGAAGGAAATGTCTTGTATTGTGCAAGGTGAAACGGAACCGCTATATGAGTATTGGGAACGGTTTCGTAAGCTACTAGACACATGCCCTAATCACATGCTTGACACTCAACTATTGCTTGGATACATATGTCAAGGGATGCGAGAACAAGATAGAACTCTCTTGGACACCTCTAGCAATGGTTCTTTGTCTAAATATAAAACAGCGGAGGAAGCATGGCAACTTATCATTGACTTAGCCGAATCCAATCAACATATGAGACGAAGAGTCAACCGCCCAAGAACCGTGAATGAGGTATCAACTAGTAGTGAAACCACCACTCTAACTCAATCCTTGAGCGAAATGACATCCATCTTGAGGCAACTCCAATTGAACCAACAACAACCACAACAACCTCAATCATACCAACAACAACCCCCACCCCCTCAACAACACAACCAACAATTGGTCCCTCAAAAAGTGTGTGGCATTTGTTCTTGCTATTCCCACTACACGGATGAGTGCCCAAGCCTTCAAGAAGACAACACTTTGGTGGCTACCCATAATTTCTATGACCGCCCAAATCAAGGGTACTACCAAGGCGGTAATTCTAACCAAGGGCACTCTTATCAAGGAGGAAGCTACAATCAAGGGAGTGGATACCACAATCAAAATTGGAGAGACAATCATCAACAAAGGGAATAGGGACAACAACAACAATGGAGGAGGTCAAAGATGGAGCAACAACTCACAAAATTTCTCACAAAACCGGCCACCATACAACCAACAAAATCAACCATACAACCAACAAAACCCACAAAGAAACTACCAAACATACAAACCACCACATCAAAGACCACCACCCAACCAATCACAAACCCCTCAACTCACATATGCAACCACCCCCTCCAACCAAGACGAAACACTCCGGACCATCATCCAAGGCCAAAAGGAACTACAAAACACACTTGCTTCCGGCCTCACCGGCGTCACCTCTACACTACAAGCTCTTCTTGCATGCATGGATACACCATCAAATTCCACTCCTCAACCCCCAATCCAAAGCGTCATTCCCTCTCAACCTTAACCAAATCCTAAGGGGGGCATCAATGCCATCACCCTTAGATCTGGAACACAATTAAAGGAGAAGGGAGCAAAGGACTCAAACCCTAACACAATCGCCCAAGAGGAGGAGAGAATAGATATAAAAGAGGTAGAGGAAGAGGGGACACAACAAGTTATAATTGAGGATGAAGCTCAACCAACAAAGGAGACCTCCAAGGCCAAAAGAACCTTGGAAGAAGAAATTGCTCAACCACTCCCATTTCCAACACTTGCAAAGAAAGCTAAAAAGCGCATAGAACTCGACCCCAAAATGGTAGAAATGTTCAAGAAAGTTGAGGTAACCATCCCCCTCTTTGATGTTATCCATCAAGTTCCTAGATATGCAAAATTCCTTAAAGATCTATGCATGAACAAGGATAGAATTCTTGAATTGGAAACCATCCCATTGGGAGTTCTATTTCCGCTTTAATGGGAGCATTTCCGGAGAAGTGTGATGATCCGGGCCCTTGTATGGTCACTTACACCGTCAATGGAGTTCAATTTATCGATTGTATGTGTGACCTCGGAGCATGTGTTAGCATCATGCCGCTCTCCGTCTACCGGGTATTGAAGTTGCCACCACTAAAAAGGTCGACGGCAAGATTTGTCCTAGCGGATAAAAGCATAATAACCGTGACGGGTGTTGCGGAAGATGTATTGGTGAATATCAAAGGGTTGGTATTTCCGATTGACTTCTATGTCCTTGAAATGCCATCAAGCGAAACCGAGAGAGCATCATCCATCCTACTTGGAAGACCATTTTTGAGAACTTCTAGATTTAAGTTAGATGCCTACTCGGGAACCTACTCATTTGAGATAGATGAGAGAGTCGTAAGTTTTAGCCTAGAAGAAGCAATGAAGCATCCACCGGAGAATCACTCTCTATTCCGGTGTGACCCAATTGACAACATGGTTGCCGAAGTGCACCTTGCAAAGTTAGATGAGAAGTACATGATTGAAGAAACAAATGAAGGTCCAAGCAAATTAAACACCACACACCATACAAACCATCTGGAAACTCAAACTTCAAAGAATGACAAAAAGATGGAATTGAATCCACTACCACCCCATTTAAGGTACTCATATCTTGATGAAGCCCAAGAGCTCCCCGTGATAATTGCAAAAGAGTTAACTCCTCAACAAGAAGAAAAATTGCTAGATGTATTGAGGAAAAATAAAAGGGCAATCGGGTGGAATTTGGCAGATCTAGTGGGAATAAGCCCCCAAGTATGCGAGCATCGCATATTTCTTGAAGAAGGAGCAAAACCGGTCTGACAACCTCAAAGGAGACTTAATCCAACCATTCTTGAGGTTGTGAAAAAAGAAGTCACTAAGCTACTTGAAGCGGACATCATCTATCCTATCTCGGATAGCGAGTGGGTAAGCCCGGTCCAAGTGGTGCCAAAGAAATCCAGGGTGACCACAATCAAAAATGAAAGCGGTGAACTTATAGCGACAAGAGTGCAAAATTCTTGGAGAGTATGCATAGACTACCGAAGGTTGAATGCGGCCACAAGAAAAGATCACTTCCCACTACCGTTCATTGATCAAATGCTTGATCGACTAGCCGGTAAATCATATTATTGCTTTCTTGATGGTTATTCCGGATACTTCCAAATTCACATTGCTCTAGAGGACCAAGAAAAAACCACATTTACTTGCCCCTTTGGAACGTACGCTTACAAGCGTATGCCATTCGGCCTATGCAATGCACTGGCAACGTTTCAAAGATGCATGATGAGCTTATTTGCGGACTTTCTAGAACAATGTATGGAAGTTTTTATGGACGACTTTAGTGTGTACGGTGATTCATTTGATCATTAATTAGGTAACCTTGAAAAAGTCTTAGAAAGATGCACCAAAACAAACCTTGTTTTAAATTTTGAAAAATGTCATTTTATGGTCAAACAAGGCATTGTTTTGGGACATATAGTCTCAAAAGAAGGCATCTCTGTAGATCCGGCAAAAATAAATGTCATATCTAGTTTACCTTACCCCTCCTCCGAGAGGGAAGTCCGTTCTTTTCTTGGACATGCAGGATTCTACCGGAGATTCATCAAAGACTTTAGCAAGGTAGCCTTACCTCTCTCTCAACTACTACAAAAAGACACCGAATTTGAGCTAAGCAAGGAATGTATGGAAGCATATGACAAACTTAAAGTAGCATTGACACAAGCCCCTATTGTGTGAGGACCGAATTGGACTCAACCATTTGAAATCATGTGCGATGCCTCAAATTATGCGATAGGAGCCACGTTAGCACAACGCGAAGGTGAGATTCCCTACGTCATAGCTTATGCTTCTAAAACACTAGACGGTGCCCAATCCAACTACACTACAACCGAAAAGGAACTCCTAGCCATTGTTTTTGCTTTGGACAAGTTCCGAGCCTATCTTCTTGGTTCCAAGGTTGTAGTGTACTCGGATCACGCAGCACTAAAGTATTTGTTGACCAAAAAGGAATCAAAACCGAGATTAATTCGTTGGGTGCTTTTGTTACAAGAATTTGACTTGGAGATCAAAGATCGGAGTGGTTCGCAAAACTTAGTGGCGGACCATCTAAGTCACCTCGAACACACAAAAGGCGACACCACTCCTATCAATGACTCCTTTCCTCTAGATGGTTTGCACGCAATCTCGGAAGTAGTTCCTTGGTATGCCCCAATAGCAAACTACTTGGTTTCACGCACCCTCCCTCCCAATCTCAGCAAACATCAAAAGGATAAGCTGAAAAGCGAATCCAAATACTATGTTTGGGACGATCCTTATTTGTGGAGGTGTGGAGCGGACCAAATAGTGCGATGGTGCATACCTCAAACCGAATTCCAAGCAATCTTGGACGCTTGCCATGCTTCCGAAGGAGGTGGCCACTATGGCCCCCAAAGAACGGCAAGAAAGGTCCTTGATTGCGGATTTGGTGGCCAACACTTCTCAAAGATTCTTCTCTCTATTGCAAATCTTGCCCCCAATGCATTCGGTTTGGAAATACTTCTAAGAAGGACGAAATCCCCCAAAAAAATATGCTTTTTTGTGAAATCTTTGATGTATGGGGAATCGACTTCATGGGACCATTTCCAAATTCCAATGGCTTTCTCTACATCTTGTTAGCCGTCGATTATGTGTCAAAATGGGTGGAGGCAATCCCCACCCAAACGGATGATGCTCATGTTGTTTATTCTTTTGTGAGGAACAATATCATTTGTTGCTTTGGCTCCCCAAGAGCAATCATAAGTGACCAAGGATCCCACTTTTGCAACAAAAAAATGGTCGGCCTCATGAGAAAGTATGGCATCATACACAAAGTCGCCACGGCCTACCACCCTCAGACAAACGGCCAAGCTGAGGTTTCTAACCGGGAAATCAAACATGTGTTGGAAAGGGTTGTGAAGCCGAATCGGAAGGATTGGAGCGCTAAACTCTCCGATGCACTATGGGCATATCGAACGGCTTACAAAACATCCATTGGCATGAGCCCCTTTAGGCTTGTATATGGTAAAGCATGCCACTTACCGGTAGAAATCGAACACAAAGCTTATTGGGCAATAAAGGAATGTAATATGAGCTTGGGTGGAGCCGGAGTAGAGAGAAAGCTTCAATTAGCGGAATTGGAATGCTTAAGATTAGAAGCTTATGACAACTCTAGACTTTACAAGGAAAAGATGAAAGCCATCCATGACAAGAACATTAGGAGAAGGGAATTCCGACCCGGTGACTAGTCCTTCTTTACAACTCAAGGTTGAGATTACTACCGGAAAAGCTTAGATCAAGGTGGGATGGACCCTACCAAGTGGAGAAAGTAGAACCTTTTGGGGTCTACCACTTACGCCACCCATCAAGTCCGGACATTTTCAAGGTAAATGGACACCGTCTCAAATTGTACCATGGTGAGCAAAGAAGGAACTCCAAGGAATTTGAAGTATTCCTCTTGAGGGATGCCTCTCTTGAACAAGAACTTTGAGCTAGTGGAAGTCCAACTTAAGGACGGTAAACAAAAGTGCTAGGTGGGAGACACCCCACCATGGTAAGATCTTCCTTTGTACATAACCATTGCATCATTTCTTGATTGACACTTGTTTAACACTTGACTTCATGATTGATACCTAGGTAATAGAAGTAGTTGTAGTTAGAGTTTAATTCTAATTTTGCTTCATTTGTTGAGATCATTTGGTAGTATCAAGTTAAAACATCCTTCTATAGTGCTTCAGTGGCTGTCTAGAGGGTTGGAATGCCATAAGTGGTGCAAAAACATGCAAAATTTTGGAAAAGGCACCCTTCTGCGCGTGCGCGCACCTGGCGCGCGCACGTCCTTGAAGCATTTGTCGACCATCCGCGCGGACGCGCACCGTGCGCGAACGCATGGATCGACAAAAGCGACCCTCCATACATTTTCCAGAGAGTTGAGCCCACCCTACGCCAACCCCATGCTTAAGGCACAGGCCAATCACGCGTGCGCGCACATGGTGCCCAAGGACTAACGGCCAAGCCACTCCTGAAGAAGGCTAAGGGCCCCGTTGATGCTCTAGAGAAGGACAACCCTCCAAAGGATTCAAATAAGTTCCCTAACCGCTACTGTGAACTTGTTTACTCAAGAATGATTGAAAGGAATTATCACCCGGAGCCTCTTCTAGTCCTACCGGCTCACCTCACTCTGATAGTGATGCCACACATTGACCGGAGGCAATGGAGGTTCCTCTTGCGGCAACCAAAGGAGGCCAATCTCTCATGGGTGGTGGAATTCTACTCCAACTACCACTCACCCATTCTCACATCAATATTTGTGCGCCGGAAGCAAGTGTCAGTCACAGTGGAAACCATCCGAGAAGTCCTTGGGATTGGGCCGTTGACGGATGGATATGATGCCTACCAAGAAGTCCTGACTGCATGCGATGACCGTGCGTTCGATTGGAGCGCGATCCTCCGCGTAATTGCTTTACCCGACACATCACATTCCGGGGGACCATAAAGCAACGACCAAAGGGTTTAGATGCCCGCTACCTCACTCAAGAAGCCACGGCATGGGCCCAAATTCTAGCTCACTACGTGCTCTCGAGAACCCATGGGTCATCCATTACTGCCGAGCTTGCATTATTGATATGGTGCATTCAAACCGAGAAATCGGTCGACATTTCGCATGCCATTCGCCAATCCATGGGGTGCATTCATGCCAAGGAAAATCTACCATTCCCTGCTATGGTGACCGAATTAGTTGCAATGGCCGGCGTCCACCGAGAGGCTAAGGATAGGAGAACCTCAATTCCGGTCGAGGGCGATGTTATTCCGACCAAGAGGTGCCTCAAGCCTCCGAAATTCACCAAGGACATTGGACTACCCACACCGACTCGCAACACCACAACATCATCCACACCACAAAAATCAGCCGCCCAACGCCTTGAAGACCTTCACAAGAAGTTGGACCGTTACGAGAGGCGTAACCAACGCCGATACGCTCACGTGAAGAAACTTCTAAGCGTAGTCACCCCACCTATGGAGGAACCAGATATCTCCACATCCACCGCAACTTCAAGCGGAGATAGTGACGACATTGGAGATGAGGGACACTTGGGACTCGACCACCCATTGCGCCTAACCTATAGCACGGAGGACCGTGCTAAGTTTTAAGTGTGGAGAGGTCAGCCGACCGATCTCCGTAGGTAACACCCAAATAAATACTCCTTTGTAATTAGGTTAGGTTGCATGATTAGGTCTTATTTGACATAGATTGCATGATAAGTCTACTTGGTTGGAACAATGAAACTCTTTCTTAGGAAATCAATACTTTGGGGCAACCGTAGCACTGCCAATTTTGAATATTTTGATGCCAAATTTGCATGAAGAATTATATTTTGGAACATGGATTTTGAGTTAAGAACACAAGCTAGTGAGCTTTGAGCCTTGTTTTGTGGCTACATCTTATAGTCACATTCTATCCTTCTTGTGTGCAATTGTTCTCTCTCTATGAGTGTGATCCTTGATTTGTTTGATTCTTTATATCCATTATTTTGTGTATTCATGCATTTATATGATTGAGGCCATCATTTCATTGAGCTTACTTACCCAAATAGCCTTACCTTTTATCTTCCATTGTTAGCCAATTTGATCCTACGCTTAACCCACTTGTTCTTATTTTAGCAAATTACAAGCCTTTAAGTAGAAAACAATAAATGTCCTTAATTTGGATCTTTGATTAGCTTAGGCTAGTGTGTGTGAGTATCATTCAAGTGTGGGAATCTTGGGACATTGGATGAATAAAAGGGTAGTTTTGTATTGTTATTGAAAATATTGGGAATTGGGTACATACTCATGTATTGATCAAATGTATAGACCTTATGCATTGATGCTCTTGTATATAGAAAGAAAAAAATGAGAAAAACAAAAGAAAAAAAGAAAATAAAAAGAAAAAAAAATAATATGGAAAAGAAAAAGAAAGAAAAAGAAGAAAAAGAAAGAAATAAAAAGGGGACAAAATGCCCCAAAGCAAAGTGTAGCTCAATAAAATCAATGCATGAGTGTTGTGAAATGAAAATGGATACATGAGTATGTGAAAAAGTGAAAAATGGGTAGTTAGGTTAGAACTTAATTCTATAGGATGTCATAGGTTAGGAGGGAAGTCTAAGCCTATCAAAGATTCAAATTTCAAGCTCACTTGACCAAATATGCATCCTACCTTGACCCTAGCCCCATTACAACCAAAGAAAAGACCTCATGATATATGTATGCATGCATGAAATATTTGTTGATTGTTAGAAGAAAAACAAATCTTAGAAAGCATGATTATGAGAGAATTGAGAGAATCAACCCTAAACACTTGAGCGACTAGAGTACAAACACTTCCGGTGAGGGTTCGATGCTCAATTCCTTGATTCCCGGCTCTCACGAGCATTCCTCATGCAAAGTCGCATATATTGCATTTGACGCATAAAATTGGTAAGTCCTATATTTGACCACCATCAGACCCTATATGCTTGCATATATCTTAGGAAGGTCGATTTGTTCCTAACCAAGTAGATAATAGCGCTAGTCATAGTTGCATTCATATAAGTAGGTTGCACTTCATGAGTCTTATACCTTTATGATCCCTCGGTCTTTAGTGTTTCTTTTGCATTTCTCCACGCATGAGGACATGCTAGAATCTAAGTGTGGGGAGGTTGATATACCCCATTTTGAGGCTCTATCTTGTGTTGATTTCAAGGGTTTTATCAATAATTCCACACGCTTTCTATATGAAAATACAAGACTTTGTGTTCCTTTCCTAATTTTGCCTCATGAATGAAAGCATGCTTATTTTGCACTAAATTAGATACATTTCTAATCTTCTCTTGGTGCCATTCGATCCTG